>NW_026111574.1:67500-85000 GCF_024679095.1 Eriocheir sinensis | reverse complement strand
GATATATATATATATATATATATTATGCATATTTACGTTATTTTATGTTTATTTGTTTATATATTTTGATAGAAATTTACAATATTTTATGGGTATTTTATATATACGTATATTTCAAAACAAATTTACCTAATTTTATGTGTATTTTGTATATCTATTTTCATTCAAATTAAAATTATTTCTGTGTTTTTTGTATAGATTCTAATACAAATTTTATTTATGTTATTTGTATTTTTTAAATTTAATTTCACACAAATATTTATTATTTTATTGGTATTTTGTTGATTTATTTTGGTACGAGTTTACATTGTTTTATGTGTCAATTGTATATATATTTTCATACGTATTTACGTTATTTAATGTGTATTTTGTATATATATATATCTTTATTCAAATTTATGTTATTTATGTGTATTTGTATATATATATATATATATATATATATATATATATATATATATATATATATATATATATATATATCTATATATATATATATATATATATATATATATATATATATATATATTGATACAAAATTTTACCTGTATTTTGTATATATATTTTATTACAAATTTGCCTTATTTTATATTTATTTTTATATTTATTTTCATTCAAATATCAATTATTTTATGTGTATATATTTATTTATATTTACGTTATTTTATGTGTATTTTCTATATATATTTTTTTATTCAAAATTAGATTATTTTATCGGTATTTTGTTCATTTATTTCTATACGAATTTTGATTATTTCATGTGTATTTTCTATACATATTTTTATGCGCATTTACTTTATTTAATGCGTGTTTTGTATATATATTTTTTATACAATTTTACTTCATTTTATGTGCATTTGTGTTGTTGTGTTTTTATACAAATTAACATTATTTTAAGTGTATGCTGTACTTTTTTTAATACAAATTTCCCTTATTATATGTATTTTTTTATTTATTTTCATACAAATTAAAATTATATTATGTGCTTTTTTGTACATATATTTTTATAAAATTAGCGTTATTTTATGTGTATTTTGTATACATTTTTTCATACAAATTTACATTTTTTATTGGTATTTTGTTTATGTAAGTTGATATGAATTTACATTATTATATGTGTATTTTGTATATATTTTGTATACGTATTTTCATTATTTAATGTGTATTTTGTTTATATATTTGAAAACAAATTTACGTTATTTTATGCGTATTTGTTTAAATATCTTGATTCAAATTTACATTATTTTATGTATTTTGTATATATATTTCAATACAAATTTAGTTTATTTTATGTATATCTTTTTATATCAATTTTTATACAAATTTAAATTACTTTTGTGTATTTTTGTATATAGTTTCATACAAATTTACGTTATTTTATGTGTATTTTGTATATTTATTTTCATACAAATTCACATTCTTCTATTGGTATTTTGTTTATTTATTTTATGTGTATATTGTATATATATTTTTATACGCATTTACATCATTTTATGTGTATTTTTTTGAGTTATGTTTATAGAAATTTACGTTTTTTATGTGTATTCGTATATATATTTTGAAACAAATTTACATTGTTTTATGTGTGTTTTGCATATCTATTTCAATACAAATTTCCATTTTTATGTGCATTTTGTATATTTATCTTAATACAAATTTAATTATTTGATGCGTATTTTTGTATATATATATTTTTTTAAATATGCTTTTTTAATGGGTAATTTACATCTTTATTTTCATACAAATTTACATTATTTTATTGATATTCTGTGTATTTATTTTGATATGATTTTACATTGTTCTATTTGTATTTTGTATATATATTACTTTCCATATTTACTTTATTTAATGTGCATTTTCTATATATACTTTATACCAATATTCGTTACTTTATATCTATTTGTTTATATTTTTTCATAAAAATTTACATTATTTTATGCGTATTTTGTATATATATTTCTATACAAATTTACCTAGTTTTATGTGTATTTTGTATATCTATTTTCATACAAATTAAAACTATTTTTGTGTATTTTTGTATCTATTTTTATAAAAATTCTAGTTACTTTATATATTATTTTGTATATTTATTTTCCTACACATATACATTCTTTTATTCAAATTTAGTTTATTGAAATTGAAATATTTTTATACGTATTTACACCCTTTTATGTGTATTTTTTATATATATATTCATTGAAATTTACGTAATTTTATGTTTTTTCGTATATATATATTTTAATACAAATTTACATTATTTGATGTGTATTTTGCATTACTATTTCAATACAAATTTACCTTATTGTATGTGCATTTTGTATATTTATTTTAATGCCAAATTAATTATTTTATGTGTATTTTTGTATATATATATATATATATATATATTTTTTTTTATACAAATATTCGTTATTTTATGGGTATTTTGCGTCTTTATTTTCATACCAATTTACATTATTTTATAGATATTCTGTTCATTTATTTTGATACGATTTTACATTATTCTATGTGTATTTTGTATATTTTTTTATACATTTTACCATTATTTTATGTGTATTTTGTATATATGTTTGATACAAATTGACGTTATTTTATGTGTATTTGTTGATATATTTTGACTCATATTTACAATATTTTATGTTTATTTTGTATATATATTTCAAAATAAATTTAACTAGTTTTATGTGTATTTTGTACGTCTATTTTCATACAAATTCTAATTATTTCAGGGTATTTTTGTATATATTTTAATACAAATTTTAGTTATGTTATGAGTATTTTGTAAATTTATTTTCATTCAGATATATATTATTTTATTGGTATTTTGTTGATTTATTTTGATACGAATTTATATTATTTTATATGTACTTTGTATATTTATATATATATTTATATATATATATATATATATATATATATATATATATATATATATATATATATATATATATATATATATATATATATGCATTTACATTACTTAATGTTTATTTTGAATATATATTTTATACAATTCATTTTATTTTATGAGTATTTGTTTTTATATTTTCATACAAATTTACATTATTTTATGTGTATTTTGTTCATAAATTTCATTACAAATATACTTATTTTATGTGTATTTTGTATGTTTATTTCATTCAATTTTAAATTATTTTATGTGTATATTTGTTTTAGTATTTAGGTTATTTTATGTGTATTTTCTATATATATTTTTATCCAAAACTACATTATTTTATTGGTATTTTTTTATTTAATTAAATACGAATTTAGATTATTTCATAGGTATTTTGTATACATGTTTTTATACTCATTTAAATTATTTAATGTGTGTTTTGCATTTATATTTTTATCCAAATTTACTTTATTTTATATGCATTTTTGTACATATATTTTTATAGAAATTTGCGTTATTTTATGTGTATTTTGTATATGTTTTTTTATACAAATTTACATCATTTCATAGGTATTTTGTTTATTTATTTTGATACGAATTACATGATTATATGTGTATTTTTTACATATTTTTTATACGTATTTACATTATTTAATGTGTATTTTGTTTATATATTTCTACACAAACCTACGTTATTATATCTGTATTTGTATAAATATTTTGATACAAATTTACATTATTTTATGTATTTTGTATATATATTTCAATTCAAATTTAGCTTATTTTTTGTGTATTTTGTATATCTGTTTTCATACAAATTTAATTACTTTTGTGTATTTTTGTATAAAGTTTTATACAAATTTACGTTAATTTATATGTATTTTGTATATTTATATTTATAGAAATACACATTCTTTTATTGTTTTTTTGTTTATTTATTTTGATACGAATTTACATTATTATATGTGTATTTTGTATACATCTTTTGATACGTATTTACTTCATTTTATGTGTATTTTGTATATATAGTTTATAGAGACCAACGTTATTTTATTTGTATACGAATATATATATTGAAACAAATTTAATTGTTTTATATATATTTTGCATATCTATTTTAATACAAATTTACCTTATTGTATGTGCAGTTTGTATATTTATTTTAATACAAATTTGAATATTTTATGTGTATTTCGGTATATATATTTTTATCAACAATACGTTATTTTATGGGTATTTTGCATCTTTATTTTCATACAAATTTACATTATTTTATTAATATTCTGTGTATTTATTTTGATACGATTTTATATTATTCTATTTGTGTTTTGTATTTATTTTTTTATAAACATTTGCATTATTTAATGTGTATTTTGTGTATATATTTTATACAAATTTACGTTATTTTAAGTGTATTTGTTTATATATTGTAATTCAAATTTACATTATTTTATGTGTATTTTGTATATGTATTTCAATACAAATTTACATAATTTTATGTGTATTTTGTGTATTTATTTTCATGCAAATTTAAATATTTTTTTTGTATTTTTGTATATAGTTTTATACAAATTTACTTTATTTTATGGTTATTTTGTATATCTATTTTCATACAAATACACATTCTTTTATTGATATTTTGTTTATTTATTTTGACACGAATTTACATTATTTAATGTGTATTTTGTATATATATTTTTATACTTATTTACATCATTTCATGTGTATATTGTATATATATTTCTATAGAAATCTACGTAATTTTATGTGTATTCATATATATATTTTGAAAAAATTTACATTGTTTTATGTGTATTTTGCATATTTTTTCAATATAAATTTACCTTATTGTATGTGTATTTTGTATACTAATTTTAATACAAATTTAATAACTCTATGTGTATTTTTGTATATGTATTTATATAAAAATATGCTTTATTTTATGGGTATTTTGCATCTTTATTTTCTTTAAAATTTACATTATTTTATTGATATTCTCTGTATTTATTTTGATACGATTTTACATTATTCTGTGTGTATTTTGTATACATATTTTATACAAATTTACGTTATTTTATGTGTATTTGTTTTCATTTCATACAAATTTACATTATTTTATGTGTATTTTGTACATTTATTTAAATAGAAATTTAACTAATTATATGTGTATTTTGTATATCTATTTTCATACAAATTGAAATTACTTTTGTGTATTTTTGTATATATTTTTATACAAATTTTCGTTATTTTATGTGTATTTTGAATATTTATTTTCCTACAAATATACGTTCTTTTATCGGAATTTTGTTTATTTATTTTGATACGAATTTACATTATTTTATGTGTATTTGGTATATATATATTTTTAATTATTTTCATCATTTTATATGTATTTTGGATGTATATTTTCATAGAAATGTACTCTATATTATATTATATTATATATATATATATATATATATATATATATATATATATATATATATATATATATATATATATATATATATATATATATATATATATATATATATATATATATATATATATATATATATATATATATATATATATATATATATATATATATATATATATATATATATATATATTTTTTTTAAACAAATTTACATTATTTATGTGTATTTTGCATATATATTTCAATGCAAATTTACTTTATTGTACTTGCATTTTGTATATTTATTTTAATGTAAATTTAATTATTTCATGTGTATTTTTGTATATATATTTTTATATAAATATGTTATTATATGGGTATTTTGCATCTATATTTTCATACAAATTTACATTATTTTATTGATTTTCTGTGTATTTATTTTAATACGATTGTACCTTATACTATGTGTATTTTGTATATATATTTTAATACATATTTACACTATTTAATGTATATTTTGTATATATATATATATATATATATATATATATATATATATATATATATATATATATATATATATATATATATATATATATATATTGTATGCAAATTTACTTTATTTTATGTGTAATTGTTCATATATTTTCATACACATTTACATTATTTTATGTGTATTTTGTATATGTATTTCAATACAAATTTGCCTAATCTTATGTGTATTTTGCATATCTATTTTGAAACAAATTTATACAATTTTTGTTTATTTTTGTATATATTTTTATACAAATTCTAGTTATTTTATTTGTGTTTTGTATATATATTTTCGTACAAATATACATTCTTTTATTGGAATTTTGTTTATTTATTTTGATTCGAATTTACATTATTTTATGTGTATTTTGTATATATATTTTTCTACGTATTTACATTATTTTATGTTTTTTTGTACATATATTTTCATGAAAGTTTACGTTATTTTATTGTGTGTATTCGTATATATTTTGATACAAATTTACATTAGTTTATTTGTATTTTGCATAGCTATTTCAATACAAATTTATCTTATTGTATGAGTATTTTGTAAATTTATTTTAATACAAATTTAATTGTTTAATGTGTATTTTTGTTTATGTATTTTTTTTTAAATATGAGTTATTTTATGTGTATTTTGCTTCTTTATTTTCATAATTTTTTACATTAGTTTATTGATATTCTGAATATTTATATTGAAACAATTTTACATTATTCTATGTGTATGTTGTATATATTTTCCTTACATATTTACATTATTTAATGTACATTTTGTATATATATATATATATATATATATATATATATATATATATATATATATATATATATATATATATATATATATATATATATATATATATATACACACATTTTTTTATGCAAATTTACGCTATTTTATGTTTATTTGCTTATGTATTTTATGTGTATTTTGTATATACGTATATTTCAAAACAAATTTACCTAATTTTATTTGTATTTTTGTATATCTATTTTAATAAAAAAAAAATTATTTCTGCGCATTTTTGTATAGATTTTAATAGAAATTTTAGTGATGTTATCTGTATTTTGTAAATTAAATTTCACACAAATATATATTATTTTATTGGTATTTTGTTGATTTATTTTATACGAATTTATATTGTTTTATGCGTAATTTGTATATATATTTTTGATACGTATTTACATTATTTAATGTGTATTTTGTATATATATTTTTTATAAAAAATTATGTTTTTATACGTGTATTTGTATATATATATATATATATATATATATATATATATATATATATATATATATATATATATATATATATATATATAGATATATATATATATATATATATATATATATTTTTTTTTTACGTTGTTGCCTATTGCGCCGGTAGGCATCTTCCCGGTGGGGCCTGATGGTCGGCCCAAGGCTTCTTCCAGGTGGTGCCTGATGGTCGGCCCAGCCCGTTCTGGCGCAGGCGAGTGTTTATAGTGGCGCCATCTTGCGTTGGCTCATGCTGCCCCCCGGAACTCGTACTTGATTCGCTTGGACGGCTTCCTCTAGAGTCCGGGTTGATGGGTGGTCTTCAGGACAGCATGTGGCTAGTTTAAGCCACTCGGCAGTGACCGAAAATCCGAGTGGTAGCGTGAGGATTCGAACCGCGTCGTCCATCACGCGGTGAATGTGGGTCCAGACCGCTCTCACTTCGGACACCGCCCACCCAATATATATATATATATATATATATATATATATATATATATATATATATATATATATATATATATATATATATATATATATATATATATATATATATATATATATATATATATATATATATTTATATATATATATATATATATATATATATATATATATATATATATATATATATATATATATTTTGTTAAAAGTGATGGCTAGGTCGGCGTTTATTATTTTCTTCAATGTACTTTCTTTTTGTCTTAGTAGTGTTCTATTCTCTTTTGATAGGAGTTGTATGACTTCGCCGTAGCTTGTCATTTGGCTGGATCCGGATTTCGGGTTCTTAACCCTTCATCAGCAGCTAGTAGAGAGATGTTCCTTCCCCTGGTGTTGAGGTGAGAATGGTAAGTGGATGGCGCGCGGCTCCTTTTAAGCTGGAGCCTCGCTGCTACTCTCCTCTGGGCGGGACGCTGATTGGCTCGTCCCGCGTCCCTCGTGCGCGCGCATCGATGATTGATGGCTGCCTGTTTGTCGGCGCATGCTCGGTAGGGCCTGTAGGTCCTCAGCCTGAATGTTGAGTTTTGGCTTGAGTTCTTGTATGTACAAGGCCTCCAATATTGGCGCATATGTCAGAAGGGCACTCACTCACTGCAGCACATGGCAGCAAGTGCACAGCGAAATAGAGCGCTCAACACAAGTTCTACTCAATAACGGCTTCAGCGAGATTGAAATCAACCGCCACACCAAGAAGATCATGGATAGCTGGCACAATCCAAAAACAACAGAAAAGAAGCAAGAAATTACCATCTTCTACAGAGCATTCTTCTCGACAGCACACAAGGAAGAAGAAAGGATCATGAGGCAGATAGTGCACCGCAACCTAAAACCCACAAACCAGGAGAAGAAGATCAGCCTCCGAATATACTACAAAAACAAGAAAACAAGCCACCTCCTACTGAAAAACAATACTCGCCCGGCTAAAGAGACAACCCAGAAGTCTGACGTCATATACAGGTTCAACTGCACAAGAGGAAACTGCGAAGTCCTCTCTTCCTCGTATATCGGCATGACGACAATGAGGCTGTCTCGGCGACTTACATTCCATCTATCTGCCGGAGCCCCCAAAAGACACCTTCGAGAAGAACACGGAGACAATAACAAGAAACACCCTGGAAGAAAACATAGAAATTCTGGATACCTGCCAGGATAGACGACGACTCCCAATATTGGAGGCCTTGTACATACAAGAACTCAAGCCAAAACTCAACATTCAGGCTGAGGACCTACAGGCCCTACCGAGCATGCGCCGACAAACAGGCAGCCATCAATCATCGATGCGCGCGCACGAGGACGCAGGACGAGCCAATCAGCGTCCCGCCCAGAGGAGAGCAGCGAGGCTCCAGCAAAGGAGCCGCGCGCCATCCACTTACCATTCTCACCTCAACACCAGGGAAGAACATCTCTCTACTAGCTGCTGATGAAGGTTAAGAACCGAAATCCGGATCCAGCCAAATGACAAGCTACGGCGAAGTCATACAACTCCTATCAAAAGAGAATAGAACACTACTAAGACAAAAAGAAAGTACATTGAAGAAAATAATAAACGCCGACCTAGCCATCACTTTTAACAAAACATGTATCAGAGAAAAATTATATATATATATATATATATATATATATATATATATATATATATATATATATATATATATATATATATATATATATATATATATATATATATATATATATATATATATATATATATATATATATATATATATATATATATATATATATATATATATATATATATATATATATATTTATACAAATATACATTATTTTATCTGTATTTTGTATATATATTTCATTACAAATTTGCCTTATTTTATGTTGATTTTTATATTTATTTTCTTTCAAATTTTAATTATTTCATGTGTATATATCTATTTGTATTTACTTTATTTTATGTGTATTTTCTATATATATTTTCAGTCAAAATTAAATTGTTTTATCGGTATTTTTTTCATTTATTTCGATACGAATTTAGATTATTTCATGTGTATTTTCTATACATGTTTTTATACGCATTTACATTATTTAATGTGTGTTTTGTATATATATTTTTTATACAATTTTACTTCATTTTATGTGCAATTGTGTTGTTTTTTAATACAAATTTACATTATTTTACGTGTATTCTGTACTTTTTTGCAACAAATTTGCCTTATTCTATATGTATTTTGTTTATTTATTTTCATACAAATTTAAATTATTTTATGTGCATTTTTGTACATATATTTTTATATAAATTTACGTTATATATGTGTATTTTGAATATATTTTTTCATAAAAATTTCCTTTTTTTGGGGGTGTTTTGTTTATGTACTTTGATTCGAATTTGCATATTATATATGTAATTTGTATATATTTTGTATACGTATTTTCATTATTTAATGCGTATTTTGTTTATATATTTTAAAACAAATTTACGTTATTTTATGCTTATTTGTTTAAATATTTTGATGCAAATTTGCATTATTTTATGTATTTTGTATATGTATTTCAATACAAATTTAGTTTATTTTATGTATATTTTGAATATGTATTTTCATACAAAATTAAATTACTTTGGTGTATTTTTCTATATTGTTTTATACAAACTTACGTTATTTTATGTGTACTTTGTATATTATTTTCATAGAAATTCACATTCTGCTATTGGTATTTTTTTTATTTATTTACATTATTTTATATGTATTTTGTATATATATATATATATATATATATATATATATATATATATATATATATATATATATATATATATATATATATATATATATATATATATATATATATATATATATATATATATATATATATATATATATATATATATATATATATATATATATACGTATTTACATCATTTTGTGTATTTTATATATATATTTTTTTAGAAATCTACGTTTTTTAATGTGTATTCGTTTATATATTTAGAAACAAATTTACATTGTTTTATATGTGTTTTGCATATCTATTTCATTACAAATTTACCACATTGTATGTGCATTTTGTATATTTAGTTTTAAACAAATTTAATTATTTGATCTGTATTTTTGTATATATATTTTTATAAAAATATGTTTTTTTTATGGGTATTTTGCATCTTTATTTTCATTTAAATTTACATTATTTTATTGATATTCTGTTCATTTATTTTGATACGCTTTTATATTGCTCTATGTGTATTTTGTATATATTTTATTTCACATATTTACATTATTTAATGTGCATTTTCAATATATATTTTATACAAATATACGTTACTTTATGTTTATTTGTATATATATTTTCATAGAAATTTACATTATTTTATGGGTATTTTGTATATGTTTTTCAATACAAATTTACCAAATTTTATGTGTATTTTGCATATTTATTTTCATACAAAATGAAATTATTTTTGGGTATTTTTGCATACAAATCTACATTATTTGATGTGTATTTTGTATATATATTTCATTAAAATTTTTCCTTATTTAATGTTTATTTTGAAATTTATTTTCATTCAAATTTAAATTATTTTATGTGTATATATTTATTAGTATTTACGTTATTTTATGTGTATTTTCTATATATATTTTCATTCAAAATTACATTCTTTTATTGGTATTTTGTTCATTTATTTCGATACGAATTTAAATTATTTCATGTGTATTTTCTTTACATATTTTTATACAAATTTACATTATTTTAAGTGTATTCTGTACTTTTTTTACTACAAATTTGTCTTAATTTATAATTATTTTATTTATTTATTTTCATACAAAATTTACATTATTTTATGTGCATTTTTGTACATATATTTTTATAGAAATTTGCGTTATTTTATGTGTATTTTGTATATATTTTTTCATACAAATTTACATTTTTTATTGGTATTTTCTTTATGTATTTTGATACGAATTTATATTATTATAGTTGTATTTTGTATATATTTTGTATCCTTTTTTTCATTATTTAATGTGTATTTTGTTTATATATTTTAAAACAAATTTACGTTATTTTATGTGTGTGTTTCAATATTTTGATACAAATTTACTTTTTTTTGTGTATTTTGTATATATTTTTATATATATATATATATATATATATATATATATATATATATATATATATATATATATATATATATATATACGAATTTAGTTTATTTTATGTGTATTTTGTATATCTATTTTCATACAAATTTAAATTAATTTTGTGTATCTTTTTATGTAGTTTTATACAAAATTACGTTATTTTATGTGTATTTTGTATATTAGTTTTCATACAAATACACATTCTTCTATTGGTATTTTGTTTATTTATTTTTGTACGAATCTACTTTATTTTATGTGTATTTTGTATATATATTTTTATATGTATTTACGTCATTTTATGTGCATTTTTAATATATATTTTTTTAGAATTTTTTTTTTATGTGTATTCGTATATATATTTTGAAACAAATTTACATTGTTTTATGTGTGTTTTGCTTATATATTTCACTACAAATTTACGATATTGTATGTGCATTTTGTATATTTAATACAAATTTAATTATTTGATGTGTATTTTTGCATATATATTTGTATTAAAATATTATTTTTTTTAAGTGTATTTTGCATCTCTATTTTCATACAAATTTACTTTATTTTATTGTTATTCTGTGTATTTATTTTGATACGATTTTACATTGTTCTATGTGTATTTTGTAATTATTTTATTTTACATATTTACATTATTTAATGTGCATTTTTTATATATATTTGATACAAATATACGTTAATCGACGTCTATTTGTTTATATATTTTCATACAAATTTACATTATTTCATGTGTATTTTGTATATGTATTTCAATACAAATTTACCTAATTTTATGTGTATTTTGTATATCTATTTTCATACAAATTGAATTTTTTTTTTTGTATTTTTATACATATTTTAATTATTTTATATATTATTTTGTATATTTATTTTCCTACATATATATATTCTTTTATTGAAATTTAGTTTATTGAATTTGATTTGAATTTACCTTATTTTAGGTGTATTTTGAATATATATTTTTATACGTATTTACACCATTTTATGTCTTTATTGTATATTTATATTTTCATTGAAATTTACGTTATTTTATGTGTTTTCGTATATATATTTTAATACAAATTTACGTTATTTGATGTGTATTTTGCATATCTATTTCAATACAAATTTACCTTATTGTATGGGCATTTTGAATATTTATTTTAATACAAATTTAATTATTTTATGTGTATTTTTGTATATATATTTATACAAATATGCGTTATTTTATGTTCATTTTTGTACATATATTTTTATAGAAATTTGCGTTATTTTATGTGTATTTTGTATATATTTTTTCATACAAATTTTCATTTTTTTATTGGTATTTTGTTTTTGTATTTTGATACGAATTTACATTAGTATATGTGCATTTTGTATATATTTTGTATACGTATTTTCATTATTTAATATGTAATCTGATTATATTTTTAAAAAAAATTTACGTTATTTTATTTGTATTTGTTTAAACATTTTTATTCAAATTTACATTATTTTATGTATATTCTCTCTCTCTCTCTCTGTATATATATATATATATATATATATATATATATATATATATATATATATATATATATATATATATATATATATATATATATATATATATATATATATATATATATATATATATATATATATATATATATATATATATATATATATATATATATATATATATAGTTTCAAACAAATTTAGTTTATTTTATGTATATTTTGTATATCAATTTTCATACAAATTATATTACTTTTGTGTATTTTTGTATATAGTTTTAAACAAATTTATGTTATTTTAGGTGTAATTTGTATATTTATTTTCATACAAATTCACATTTTTCTATTGGTATTTTCTTTATTTATTTTGGTACGAATTTACATTATTTTATGTGTATTTTGTATATATATTTTTTATACGTATTTACATCATTTATGTGTATTTTTAAATATATTTTTATGGAAATTTAGTTTTTTCATCTGTGTATATATATTTTAAAATAAACACATTTTTGTTTTAGTATTTTGTTTGCATATTTTTATTACAAATTTACCATATTGTATGTGAATTTTGTATATTTATTTTAATACAAATTTAATTATTTGATGTGTACTTTTGTATACATATTTTTATAAAAATATTTTTTTTATGGGTATTTTGCATCTTATTTTCATACAAATTTACATTATTTTATTGATATTCTGTGTATTTATTTTGATACGATTTTACATTGTTTTATGTGTATTTTGTATATATTTTATTTTACATATTTACATTATTTAATGTGCATTTTCTATATATATTTTATACAGCTATACGTTATTTTTTGTCTGTTTGTTTATATATTTTCATACAAATTTACATTATTATATTTGTATTTTGTATATGTATTTCAATACAAATTTACCTAATTTTATGTGTATTTTGTATACTTATTTTCATACAAATTTAAATTATTTTTTTGTATTTTTGTATCTATTTTAATTTTTTTTTGAGTTATTTTATATACTATTTTGTATATTTATTTTCCTACATATATTCATTCTTTTATTGAAATTTAGTTTATTGAATTTGATACGAATTTACCTTTTTTTAGGTGTATTTTGTATATATACTTTTATACGTATTTACACCATTTTATGTGTATTTTGGATATATATTTTCATAGAAATTTACGTATTTTATGTGTTTTCGTATATATATTTTAAGACTTATTAACATTATTTGATGTGTATTTTGCATATCTATTTCAGTACAAATTTACCTTATTGTATGTGCATTTTGTATATTTATTTTAATACAAATTTAATTCTTTTATGTGTATTTTTGTATATATATTTTTATACAAGTATGCCTTATTTTATGGGTATTTTGCATCTTTATTTTTATAGAAATTTTCATTATTTTATTGATATTCTGTTCATTTATTACGATACGATTTTATATTATTCTATGTGGATTTTGTATATATTTTTTTATACATTTTTCCATTATTTAATGTGTATTTTTTATATATATTTTATACAAATTTACCTTATTTTATGTGTATTTGTTTATATATTTTGACACAAATTTACAATATTTTATGGGTATTTTGTATATATATTTCAAAAGAAATTTACCTAATTTTATGTATATTTTGTGTATCCATTTTCATACAAATATAAATTATTTCTTGGTATCTTTGTATATATTTTAATACAAATTTTAGTTATGTTATGTGTATTTTGTAGATTTATTTTTATTCAAATATATATTATTTTATTGGTATTTTGTTGATTTATTTTGATACGAATTTACATTATTTTATATGTACATTGTATATATATTTTGATTCGCATTTACATTATTTAATGTTTTTTTTAATATATATTTTTATGCAAATTCATGTTACTTTATGTGTATTTGTATATATATTTTCATAGAAATTTACCTTAATTTATGTGTATTTGTACATATATTTTATTACAAATTTACCTTATTTTATGTTTATTTTGTATATTTATTTCATTCAATTTTAAACTATTTTATGTGTATATTTGTATTTTTATTTACATTATTTTATGTGTATTTTCTATATATATATTTTCATCCAAAATTACATTATTTTATTGGTATTTTGTTAATTTAATTCGATACGAATTTACATTATTTCATAGGTATTTTGTATAGATATTTTTATACGCATTTACATAATTTAATGTGTGTTTTGTATATATATTTTTATGCAAATTTACTTTTTTAATAGAAATTTGCGTTATTTTATGTGTATTTTATATATGTTTTCTCATACAAATTTACATTATTTTATTGCTATTTTGTTCATTTATTTTGATACGAATTACATGATTATATGTGTATTTTGTACATATGTTTTTATACGTATTTACATTATTTAATGTGTATTTTGTTTATATATTTTTATTCAGATTTACGTTATTATATGTGTATTTTTATATATATTTTGATACAAATTTACTTTATTTTATGTATTTTGTATATATATTTCAATTCAAATTTAGCTTATTTTATGAGTATTTTGTATATCTATTTTCATACAAATTTAATTACTTTTGTGTATTTTTGTATATAGTTTTATACAAATTTACGTTATTTTATGTTTATTTTGTATATATATTTTTATACAAATACACATTCTTTTATTGGTATTTTGTTGATTTATTTTCATACGATTTTAAATTACTTTATGTGTATTTTGTATACATTTTTTTATACGTATTTACTTCATTTTATGTGTATTTTGTATATATATTTTTATAGAAATCTACGTTATTTTATGTGTATTCGTATATATATTTTGAAACAAATTTACATTGTTTTATTTGTATTTTGCATATCTATTTCAATACAAATTTACCTTATTGTATGTGCATTTTGTACATTTATTTTAATACAAATTTAAATATTTTGTGTATTTTCTTATATGTATTTTTTTCAAAAAATGCGTTATTTTATGGGTATTTTGCTTCCTTATTTTCATACAAATTTGTATTATTTTATTAATATTCTTTGTATCTATTTTTTACAATTTTACATTATTCTATTTGTGTTTTGTATATAGTTTTTTATACATATTTACATTATTTAATGTGTATTTTGTATATATATTTTATACAAATTTAAGTTATTTTAAGTGTATTTGTTTATATATTTTCATTCAAATTTACATTATTTTACGTGTATTTTGTATATGTATTTCAATACAAATTTACGCTATTTTATGTGTATTTTGTATATCTATTTTCATACAAATACACATTCTTTTATTGATATTTTGTTTATTTGTTTTGACACGAATTTACATTATTTAATGTGTATTTTGTATATATATTTTAATACGTATTTACGTCATTTCATAAGTATTTCTAAAGAAATCTACGTTATTTTATGTGTATTCTTATATATATTTTAAAACAAATTTACATTGTTTTATGTGTATGTTGCATATTTTTTCAATACAAATTTACCTAATTGTATGTGCATTTTTTATATTAATTTTAATACAAAATTTAGTTTTTCTATGTGTAATTTTGTATATGTATTTTTATAAAAATATGCTTTACTTTATGGGTATTTTGCATCGTTATTTTCATACAAATTTACATTATTTTATTGATAATCTGTGTATTTATTTTGATACGATTTTACATTATTCTATGTGTATTTTGTATATATATTTTATACAAATGTACGTTATTTTATGTGTATTTGTTTTCATTTCATACAAATTTGCATTATTCTATGTGTATTTTGTTCATATATTTAAATACAAATTTAACTAATTTTATGTGTATTTTGTATATCTATTTTCATACAAATTGAAATTATTTTTGTGTATTTTTGTATATATCTCTATACAAATTTTCATTATTTTATGTGTATTTTGTATATTTCTTTTCCTACAAATATACGTTCTTTTATCGGAGTTTTGTTTATTTATTTTGATACGAATTTATATTATTTTAGGTGTATTTGGTATATATATATTTATACTTATTTACATCATTTTATATGTGTTTTGTATATGTATTTTCATAGTAATTTACTCTATTTTATGTGTATTTGTATATATATTTTGATACAAATTTATATTATTTTTGTGTATTTTGCATATCTATTTCAATCCAAATTTACTTTATTGTATGTGCATTTTGTATGTTTATTTTAGTACAAATTTAATTATTTTGTGTGTATTTTTGTACATATTATTTTTATACAAATATTCGTTATTATATGGGTATTTTGCATCTTTATTTTCATACAAATTTACATTATTTTATTAATATTCTGTTTATTTATTTTGATACGAT
>NW_026111574.1:45000-62500 GCF_024679095.1 Eriocheir sinensis | reverse complement strand
GTACAACCCTGAATCGATACCCTTGAAGACAAAGTGCCCATCTAAGGAGACGGTCATTATTCCCCTTGAAGTGGGTCAAGTAGACGAGAGGTTTATGGTCAACTTCAAGCACAAACTCCTTGCCCCGCAGATAGTAGTCAAAATGCTTAATCCCAAAGATGACTGCTAAGCATTCCTTTTCAATTGTAGCGTACCTGCGTTCTCTGTCTAGGAGCTTCCTGCTAGCGTAAGCTACTGGGTGCGGGTAATCCTGAACGTACTGCAACAACACAGCGCCCAAACCTTGATTTGATGCATCGGTCCGTAAAACGAAGGACGACGGGTCAGGCAACGAGGACTGGCTGAGAGCGCAGTGCTGACTTGAGTTGTTCGAAACAGGTCCGCAGCTCATCTGACCATACCAGTGGTTCGGGGTTCTCTTTCCGCAGGAGGTCGGAGAGTCCACTGGTGTAGGAGAATGCCTGAGGTATGAAGCCTCGGTAAAGGAGATCATGCCTAGAAAGGGCGACGCAACTTGTTAGTTGTAGGAGGTGTGACTGAAGATATGGCAGATATTTTACTTTCCTGAGGCCGTAGTGTGTTACCGTCCACAATGAAGCCTAGATATTGGATGGATGTAAACCCGACTCGGCATTTTGAAGGTCAGGCCGTCAGTCCATGTTGTCTGAGACGGAGGAGGACAGCGTGGAGGCGTCCAGGTGTGTTTTAAGTTGAACCTGATATGAAGATGTTGTCGAAGTGAAGGTGGCTCCTCCAGACCGGCGAGGACGATTCGCATGAGCCTAATGTAGGTTGCACATGCTGTGACGAGTCAAAGGAAGCGACAGAACTCCATTGTCCCCAAGTGTGGGGAAGGCCGTCCAGTGCCATGGCTCGGTCCGTCAGAGATACCTGGTAATGGGCTTTAGTTAAGTCTAGTTCAGAGAGAAATGCCTACCGTAAAACTGTGAAGGTCCTCCGTGATGGTGTTGATTGGCTCCGCGTCAAATATAGTCATGGAATTCAATACCCTGTAGTCCACGGCAAGGCGGTAGCTGCCAAGTGTTCTTACCATAACGACCGGGGAACAATGAGGTGACCTTGAGGGTTTGATGATTCCCTGACTAAGAGTTGTTCCACTTCCTGTTGGAAGGCCTGATATGTAAAGATAGGATAGAGTTTAGGCTTGATTCGCTCGGAGAAGCAAAGGTTGACGTCAGTGCTCGATAGTGGAGGTACAGCCCTGGAATTTCTGATAAGACATCCTTAAATTTGTCCGTGAGTAGAGGAGATCGTTCTGCTGATCAGGAGTGAGTTGTTCTCCTACTGCAGGCAGGGGATCAGAAACGTCATAGTCTGCATGCAACCATCTGGGGTTATCGGAAAGTCCTAAAATGAAATGGAAAAAAATGGGTGGAAGTTAGCTGACATAGTAAAAGATGCGTGACAATACAACAATAAAAAGTTGAAAAAATTGTTCAAGATAGTAATTTTTTTTACTTCATAACATAGTTGAATAAATTTTCTTTCCAACGATGTATAATGTATTGTACTTTTTGACTCATTTATATCCACCCATTCTTTCTCAGGGCATTGTCTGCCCTCGCATGGAGTATACATCTCTTACTTATGTTTGGGGCTTCACACATAGCCTTATTTGGACATAGTCGAGTCAAAGGGTCTTCAATAGTATCAACTCCCCTCCTCTCACTGACAGTCTTGTATCTCTTGAATTCTGCTGCAATGTTACCTCTCAATCTTCTATCAATATTTTCATGCGTTGATTTCTCTTCTGAATTTGCTAACTGCATGCCTCCCCTCCTGCATCCTGCTGCACTTAACTTTCTACTTCTTAGCTCATCCCTATATTGTCCAAATCTCTTGTGCAAAGAGTTGACCAGCATCTTCATATCCTTCCATCCTTGTCAATGGTAAACTCTGGAAAAGCCCCTTCCTTGTCTGTATAACTTCCTGCCTATAATTTGACCCTTTCAAGAGAGGAACATCAAACACTTCATCCTAAAACGACCAGCGATTATCATTGTGGGCTCTTTTGTTTTCATTATTTTTGCCTCCTTTGAGCTGGCTTCCATTACTGTAAGACCAGTAATACTGCCAGAAAAACATACCATTTTTAGTTTTTGCACTCCAACAATGCAATCTTAGTGCATGAACCTTGACCTCCATGACATGTTCTTCCTAAGCCATTCCCCACAACTAGTAAAGGGCATTGAAATTTCATCACTTTCACCCTTACTATTTCCACCAGTCAGAGCTTCACTCATGCTTATCTCCAAGCTTCAGTTTTATTTATTTATTTATTTAATTCATATTATTATTTTTAAGTGTACACCTATTGCGGCGGTAGGTTTCTCTTGAGGGGCCTGGGATGAGTCGGCCCCAGTTCCCGTAATGGGCACAGTCAAGTGTTTATAGTGGCGCCATCTTCTCTTGACTCATGCTGCCTCTCCTGAACTCAAGGTTCTTGATTCACTTGGACGCTTCCTCTAGAGTCCGAGCTGATGATGGTCTTCAGTGACAGCATATGGTGTAGCAGTTTTAAGCCACTTTCGTGGTCGACTGAAAAATCCCGAGGTGGTAGCGTGTGGATCTCGAACCAAGGCCGTGCTCCATCACGTGTAACAGATAAATTATCGCTACCACCTCAGCCACCCCGCCTATGATACTCATCCTCAATCTCATCACCTCAATTTCTTATATCACTCATTGGTATATCATGCATACATTAAGCTCAATCATTTATTTATTTTTTAAGTGCAAAGGTTTTCTTTTTTCCCAGTGTGTAAGGTGTTAAAGCGTATATTGATCAAAGAAACTGTGTGTGAATTAGAAGGCTCTTCAGTTTCATCTGAGAAAGAGGAAGCAGACTTCCAGTCTTACTCACTAACATTAGTGGAATCTTGCCCTTGAATAAAATTACTTCTGCTTTTGGCATTTTCTATTCTTTCACACCTAACTACATGGACAGACATAAAAATTCAGAAAAATATACTGTGGAGCTCTGGTGTTGGAAACATGGGCACCTTTATGCACAGCTTCTGACCCAACAAGTTAACACTAAGGACTGGTGAGGAGGTAGGCTAAGCTCCTCTTCCACTGGCTGGGCAGTGTCCCCTTAATCATTGCTCTCTATCATTACCCTGTCACCCAAAATCCATGTGTGGCCTTTAAATTTCTTCTATTTTTAATATTTCGTTCAAATGACAGCTAAACTGTCATTGAGTAATAGTTTGAGCCTCAGAGGCTGACATCACTTCTTTTGTCCATCATACGGTATATGAAAGGGTTAGAGTGGATATACTGAAGAGAAGTAGGTGAGGATTGAGTAAGCTCAGAGGAGTGCCAGAATAGGAAGAAAGCTTTGACAGTTCTGCCATGGTTGGCAACCACTTTAGGAAAGTTCTTGTGAGGGAGAAGGGCATTAGTCATACCAAACAGGAGACTGTTATTTTAAGAAAGCTGAAAGTGGGCAAAAATGGTACAGGTTTAGTGATGGGGAGGATTAGTTAACTTGAATTTGGGTGTATTCTGAATATTAACCAAAAACATCTTCATGGCCATAATCCTTTAAAGTACATATAGTACATGCACTACAAATGTCCGTGTCACTGTACCAATAAAGTAGACAAGACATAGAACAGTCCCTTTCCCTGGATGTCGTGAGAGTTATAAGAAAGACTACTTAGCTACACTACTGTTTAAAATCCCGCTAGTTACCATAACTACGGTGAAGTCGGGCTCCAGGCAACATTACTTCTAATCAATGTGTCCTGCAAGAAAAAAAAAAAACACTGTTGAAGACAAGTTAAATTCGAATTTCTTTGCTCTTAACCCATAAACTGTGCCAATTAAGATTTGGGAATAGCTCCTGGGTGCACAATAAATGGCAAAACAATAACCTGGTGGAAAACAATTTTAAGTATCACAATACCCAAGAGAGACATGCTGAGCACCAAATAGTGAAAAAAAAAAAAAAAAAAAACTTAATGTGTAAGCAATGATGGCGGGATAAAGGTTGCGGATATGAGGCGACCTTGGATTTGCGCTAGTAGTAGACGAGATATAGATTGGACGCAGCAGAGGGAAGATGACACACGCAGCACAGGTCACCGCCTGAAATATTCTCTTGCCACTAATTATTAATTAGCTGTTACAACAAACATCAACATCACTTTGTCAATTTCGATAATCAACCTCTGCTATGCGCATCATTATCAAGGAGGCCAGTCATGAGTAGTCAAACCAGCAATATTCTTGTCAAAAGTTATGAATGTTCCATGGCACAAAATCTGATCCATCAGACCAGACGAATGGATGCACGCATTGTCTCCCCGCCTCTGAGGCTCTCTGTTCTCCTCTACCTCCCCTCCTCTCCCATCCCAGCTGACACCCTCCCTCACTCTAGTTCATTAATGCTGAGTCTTCTCTTCTGGCAATTTCACATGTAGTTTTCCTCATCTTTCTGCCACTCTGAATCATCGGACAATGATGATGGTGTCAGTGAGTGATTTCTAGGCTAAATAGTAACTTTCCACACACTGTTGGAAAGGCAGTGTGTCTGTGACCTGCGCTTGGCATGAAGCATGCTCACGCTACACGCCTCAGACCAGCTGAATCTGATGGTTGAATGCAAGCTGAATCACTGTCTCTTTCAAATTTGTCTACTACAATCTTTCTTTCTTTACCAATACTTTCTTTTTACCCCTTCCCATGTGCTCCCCTCGTCACGATGATCACATGGGAGCTATATGGAGAGTGGTTTAGCATCAGTAGATGATATAATTCTATTCTCCATGGCTGCTAAAGAGCAACTAATATGACGATGGTGACTACATGCAGCTTGAAGAGAGGATGATGCAAGTACACACAAGGTTCATTGAGTATACTTTGGCATGGCGGAAATATAAATATTCACTAACTTGGAACATGTGTCATCTTAAGATGTCTGGCTTAGTCTAACTCATAGCATCTTGAGATGTCTCAAGCGGTGCAGTTCACGGGTTAATTGCTATACTAACGTGATTGTCTATTAAAATAAAACTTTTGACATGTCAGATTACTAGAGTGTTCTTCACATATTATAAACCCAGTGTTTCATAACTACAAGATGGTAAAAGAATTACTAAGCTATTTTAGAATTACATAAATTAGATTCATCTTTTCTTTAATAATAACTTTACATGTTATGGATGTAACTGAAATTAAAATAGCAAGAGCTTGAATGAAAAAAAATTACCTCATTTTTTTATACATAAATCCAATGATCTACAAACAAAGGTAAAAATGTAATTAAAATTACAGTAGTGTGTCACAATAGTCTAGCTTAGATAAGTAGTGTCTGGTGATGTAACTTAAATGAATTCTGGGAAGAGAAAACGTAATTTTGGTCCTTAATTATTACTGACACCACCTCACTTTCATCTTTATTACCACAGTAGACCATATTCACATAGGTCTTTTAAGCTTGAGGAGAGGATATTCAAAACAATGATTTGGGGATCAGTATAGGTTGCATCATTAAAATGAGAAAAAATCAATATCATACTTGAGGATAACATAGAAAAGCAGAAAAGTGCATGATACCTATAAAACTTATGAATTGCTACTTTAGTATGTACGTCTATCACGTACATTTCTACTTTAGCTTAGATCTACTACTATATTTACAATTCACAGCGCCAGATAGCTACCATTGGAGCCCTGGTGCTGTGAGTAATTATGAACCCCTCAAGTATCAACATGCGAGCCCAGAACCTCATAGGGGCCCTTGTCAGATTCAGCATGCAGTCTACCTCACTACAGACACCTATACTGCAAGATAATGAAAAAACAAGCTGAATAGTGCTGATTAAAGGTTCTATTATTATATGACACTAATGAAAATAATCAAAACAACTATAAAATATCCTAAATAGCATAGCAAAGTTAAAAATACATAATCAAAGAATAATGCTAAACAGTATGTAAAAAAAAAAAAAAAAAAAAAAAAATCGATCCCCTAGCGGTACACACTTTGTATATCATTTAGGAATGTCACAAACATATCAGCTGCGTCTTTTCTGAGTATTTTCCAACAGATATGATCAAGGTGTGACTGAAAAAGCTCACTACTGACCTCTCATTGTCTTTAAAATCTTTTGTTTCGCATCCAACCACAGACTGATCGTTTCTAACCCCGGTGGTGCTCCTGGATCACATACGTGCTGTTGGTGGTTCATAATGTAATATGGCATTGTAACGTGGCATTTTCCAGATTGTAGATTACTATGCGTTAAGGGTGTGGTCAGGTTATTAACCTCTGGTCAAGCCAAGGTCTCCGAGACAGGTCAGGTCATTCAGGTGTCAGGTGAGGATATACACAGGTAACAATACAACATCAGATGAGGTCTTCTGGAGACAGGTCAAGACCAGTAGAAGATCGACAAGACACTAAAGTAACAATTCACACTTGGTGCTGACTGGGGTAAACTACTAAATACTGCTGTAGACCGCATACCTAAAGAGAGAAGCACCAAAACCTCTAACCTAAATATGTGTCCAATATATCTACCCACCCTGTAAAAGCTGGTTAGCTAAGGTAACAGTGCAGTGTAGTTTTATAGGAAATGATAGGTGTTCTTGCATCATGGCATATAAAAAGGCACAACAAACATCAGCAAATGTGGGGCACAAACTTGGCGGAGCGACTGTTTTAAAGCCAGGAGAGACAGTAGTGGGCTAAAGAGTAGCACCATCCGATATTTTGTTTTTATTTATTAATGATCCACACCTTGAGACATCCTAGAAGTTAAATCAAAGTATGTGCTTATCTATGTATTCATTCATACACACACTGGTAATATTTCTGTGGGTCTGATTCACTTATTTGATGAAATTCTATTGTGAAAATCAGTCACAAATTTGTGTCACTAGTAAAATTAAACCAGTAATGTAAGTTTTGCCACCATGAAATATACACAAATAGTATAGATAAACATGAATGTGTAGTCGCGCATTATTTGCCTTCGATGAACGAGCCTCCCCTAACCCACTTAGCCAGTGGTGTAAATTTCTTTGGCCACTCGTAAGAGTAGGTCTCTGTCACGCTGGTCGCGGTTCAATCCCAGGCAGCTAAGCTGCTAATACCCTCACCTTTGTCTTGATTAATTTCTTATGTGTTTCGATATTACCTAAGAAGGACGTAGGAAAATGAGAAAAGAGAAAATAAACTCCTCCCGGGCACTGACAGTGGTGGCATAGCGGTGGGCATCCTCTCACGCAGTTCTGTTGGGTTTCCCAAAGGGTAACAGGTAGGATGGCCCATGCTCTGAGGGTAATAGAAAAATGGGAAGTGTTGAGGTATGTCTCTCGGGATGCTGACATTGTGAAGATAGTGCACCAAAATGGGTCATGGTCTAAAGGTCTCAACACACAGAAATTAATCTGCATATAGAGGGAAAAGTCGTATACTGGGCGATTATGTACTGATGAGCAAACCTTCACATAACTTACTGTAGCCAGTGGTGTACCTCTTTGGCCGACTCAGTAAGAGTGGCTCTCCCCATAACGCTGGTCATGGATTCAATCCCCAAGCAGCCGCCAATACCTCACCTTGTCTTGTTTAATTTCTCGTGTGTTTAGATTCATTCAGAGGACGAGTTGGAAAATAGAAAAAGAGAAAATAAACTCCGGGCATGACATGCTCAAAGTCACAATATATATATATATATATATATATATATATATATATATATATATATATATATATATATATATATATATATATATATATATATATATATATATATATATATACAGCTAAGGAGACAGTTCAAGGCATAAAAAAAAAAAAATAAAAAGCCACTACTTACTGCTCCTGGATAGAGGTCAAAGGAGTGGCCAAAAGAGGTCAATTTCAGGAGGAGGTGTCCTGATACCTCCTCTTGAAAGAGTTCAAGTCGTAGGCAGGAGGAAATACTGATGAAGGAAGATTGTTCCAGAGTCTACCAGCGTGAGGGATGAAAGAGGAAGATGCTGGTTGACTCTTGCATAGGGGTTTGGACTGTACAGGGATGAGCATGAGTAGAAAGTCGTGTGCAGCGGGGCTCGTGGGAGGGGGGGAGCCATGCAGTTAGCACGTGCGGAAGGGCAGTCAGCATGAAAATACTGCTAGACGATCGAAAGAGAGGCAACATGGCAGCAGAATTTAAGAGGTAGAAGACTATCAGTATGAGGAGAGCTGATGCGAAGAGCCTGACTCCACTCTGTCAAGGAGAGCTGTGTGAGGAGCCCCCACACATGAGATGCATACTCCATACAAGGGCGGACAAGGCCCCTGTAAATGGATAGCAACTGTGGGGGAGAAGAACTGGTGGAGACGGTATAGAACGCCCAGCCTCGAGGAAGCTGATTTATTAAGAGATGAGATATGAAGTTTCCAGTTGAGATTTTGGTTAAGGATAGACCGAGGATGTTTATGTTGAAAAAAGATGATAAATGAGTGTTGTCAAAGAATAGGGGATAGTTGTTTGAAGATTGTGCCGAGTGGATAGGTGGAGAAACTGTGTTTGAGGCGTTGAAGCTGTTGCCTCCAGCCTTGAAACGTTAAGTTCTTGTAGAGTGGGTCTTCTATTAAAAGAAGTTGAGTAATGCAAGAGTGAAGTCATCAGTGTAAGAATGGATAGGACAGTTCGTTTTGGAAAGAAGATCATCAATGAACAACAGAAAGAGCGTGGAAGATAGGACAGAACTCTGTAGGACACCACTGTTAATAGATTTAGAGGAAGAACAGTGACCGTCACCACAGCAGAAACAGAACGGTCAGAAAGGAACTGGAGATAAAGGTACAGAGAGAAGGATAGAAACCGAAGGAGGTCAGTTTGAAAGCAAAGATTTGTGCCAGACCTATCAAAGCCTTTGATATGTCGACCAATAGCAAAGGTTTCACCGAAGCTAAGAGAGGATGACCAAGAGTCAGTTAAGGCTAGGAGATCACCAGTAGAACACCCTTTAAGAACCCATACTGGGTGATCATAGGTCAGAGTGGAAAGGTGCTTTTGAATCTTCCGGATAAGATTGATTCAAAAGCCAGATAGACAAGAAAGTAAATCTAAAGGATGGTAGTTTGAGGGATTGGAACGGTCACCCTTCATAGGCACAGGCATACTTCCAGCAGGAAGGAAAGGTAGATGTTGACATGCAGAGGCGAAAGAGTTTGATCAGGCAGGGAATTTGACAGCACGGAGGCACAGTTTTAAGGACACAGAGGCACTCCATCAGGTCCATAAGCCTTCTGAGGATTCAAGCCAGAGAGAGCAAAGAAAACATCATTTTTAAGAATCTTTATAACAGGCATAAAAAGAGTCAGAGGGGGATGAGTGGGAGGAATATGCTAGAATCGTCCAGAGTGGAGTTTTAGAAAAAGTCTGAGAAGAGTTCAGCCTTAGAGATAGAGGAGACGGCAGTGTTGCCGCCAGGACTGAGGAGTGGAGGAAGGATGAAGAAATGAAGTTGGAGGAGATGTTTTTGGCTAGATGCTAGAAGTCACGGGAAGAGTTAGAAAGCAAGGTTTGCATTTTCTATTAATGAAAGAGTTTTTTGGTTAGTTGGAGAATAGATTTGGCACAATTCTAAGCAGAAATGTAAAGTTCATGGTTAGCATTAGTCGAAGGTTTGGTACCTTTTGTGAGCTGCCTCTATCTTTGACAGCACGAGAACAAGCGTGATTAAACCAAGGCTTTTTAGCGTGAGGGAGTAGAGAAAGTATGTGGAATGTATGCCTCCATTCCAGAGACAATCACCTCTGGATGCACTGAGCACACACAGAGGTCTCTATCCTGGAAGCAATAATCATTCCGCTGGAATCGGAAAAGTACATCTCGACGCTATCCCACCGAGCTGAAGCAAATGCTGAAGCATTGCCTCTTGATTGGGTCCAGAGGGTGTAAGGAGCGATAGACAGGATACAGAAATAAGATTGTGATCGGAGGAGCCCAATGGAGAGAACAGTTGACAGAGTAAGCAGAAGGTTTGAGGTAAGGAAGGGAAGGTCAATACCTATTTGCTTTGATTTATAAAGTAATTTGATGTGGGACTTTATCAAACGCTTTCTGGAAATCAAGATAGACTATGTCCAGTGATTTGCTATGCTTAAACTGTGAAGAGGTCGTTATAAAGGTCAATAGGTTAGAAAGGCAGGATCTTTTTGTTATAGAAGCCATGTTGTGAGTCCCAATTAATGAGCGGCCAAGGTAACCACAATTTTGTCTCTAATTATGCTCTCAAGCAGCTTACCTACAATCAGTTAGACTAATGGGCCTGTAATTACCTGGTAATTTTGTCTCCTTTCTTAAAAATCTGTGTCACATTAGCCTTTTTCCAATCGAAGGGACGATTCCATGTCGCAAGGACATATTGAATCTGGTTGTGAGTAAGGAGAGGATTATCTTTGTTTCTTTGAGCAGTGTAGTGATATACTTTGTCAGGTCCAGGACTTTATTTGTTTTATGATTGGAGGGCTTTAAGGACTTTATCGATGTTATTTCAAAGTAGGTAATGCATGCTCGGGATTTATATTAGTACTGGTGTTGGTGGTAGTGGTGGGAGGACTGTTATATTAAACACCGAGGAAAAGTAATTGTTTAATAGGTTTGCAACGTGTTGGCTGTCAGTCACTAGTGCTTTGTCGCTGTTTGTTAAGGGTCCAATTCCACTTCTGATCGCCTTTCTGTTGTTTATGTAAATGAAGAAGGATTTTGGATTATTTTTACAGTTGGCTGCAATAGTTTCTTCATACTCACGCTTTGCTTGACGACTAATAATCTTTTTATTAAGCCTGGCATCATGATACAGTCTAATGTTTTCGGTCCTTTTGCCTTTCTTTTTTTTAGCCTGTAAAACAATTTTCTCTCCTTGACTGAGTGTTTAATTGCTATTAAACCAAGGTGGGCTTTTATTAGTGTTACTTCGCTTTCACACAAAGGGACTAATGTGTTCTGCTGAGTGAGTAAATGATTTTAAAGTTAGCCTGGTGTCCTCTACTACCGCCATATCTGATAGTTGCATTTCTATTAGTTTTCATGATTTCTGAAGTTAGCTCTTTAAATTGGGCACCTTTACTTTATTTTCAGTCACTGATGTTTGAGCTTTAACCCATGCGTCGGGGCTAGAGATTATTGTCGCCGGCAGCGCTGCATGTGTTGATAGATTTTGAAAATAGGTGTCTTTCATCACTGCCTATGTGGCAATTTCAAAAGAAAACATAATAATTTATACTGTTTTTTCATCGCTAATCCTTCCTCTCCATGATGAAATAAATTTGAAGTGTCTGGGTTGCAGCACGGCAGAGATATGATGTTAGGAGGAAGATTTTCTATTTTTGGCTGTCGAAGTAGTCGGATGGCGGGAACTCCCGCCACCTGACGCTTTCACTGCCCGGAAAAGGGAATTCGGCCACCGACACATGGGTTAATGTGACGCCACTAATTTATGATCACAAGAACCGAGGTGTTCTCCAACCGTGACATTACTGACCAGGTTATCTTGGGTCGTTATAACAAGGTCTAGTATGTTATTTTGTCGAGTTGGTTCAGAAACCATTTGGTTTAGATAATTTTCTTCAAAAATTCGATCATTCTATGTGGACTGCCTTCTGTACCTTGACAGTCACCCAGTCAATATGAGAGGAGAGAGAGAGAGAGAGAGAGAGAGAGAGAGAGAGAGAGGGGGGGGGGAGAGAGAGAGAGAGAGATTTACATAGAAATTCAGACCACTGACCTATGGTCCAGACTAGGTGGTCTGTCCTTAAACCTAAGTGATTCACATTAGTCGACATAGCCTCCAAATTTTGCATTTCTACTTTAGGCCCTGTTCACACCAAAGGACTCTGGGCAAACTCTGTTCCCAGAAGCAAATTGCAAGGCTGTGTTCCACTGGAATCAAACAATCTGGAGAAAGGTACAGTTACTAGGACTTGCCGTGCCTTATGTCAAACATCGTCCAGCAAGATTATATACGGCAGTTAATGGCCTCCGTTTCTCCCAGAGGAGAGAGGTGAGTGAGTCGTGGCCGTGATCGGATGTGTTGCGTCTTGCTCCGTGTGGAGAGTGCTGTGTCGACATGGCTGGCAAAGCCAAGGGCACGATGGATTTGTATTACGTTTGTAAGGATTTCACATGCGAGAAATGGATCGGATGCTGTCTGTGCCCTATATGGTGTCATGTGAAATATGCTCATTTGTCTGGAATTAAGCAGGAGAATATACCTAAAATTAAATGGATTTGCAACCCATGCCTTCATAAAGCATTTCTGGCTACCAAAATTGTGGTAAAATTGCATGAATTCAAGCAAAAATTATCTAAAGAAATATATGCGGTAAAAGATGAAGTTGAATCAAGGTTTGAGAAGATGCAGGAGGGCCTGGGGTCAGTTTCTGACGCCCTTGCTGCTGACAAGGCGCTGAGTTGGGCTGAGGTGGCGAAGACAGAGAGGAAGGTCAAGAAGAATATTCTGGTCGCGAAGGCTTCTACACAGGAAAAGATGGCAACATAAATGAAGGATGCAGTCTCCCAGGCATTGAATGGTATTCGAATAACTGATTAAAGATTCACTAATGGAGGTAATATTGTCATGAACTTTGATAATGAGAACACAAGGGCTGAGGCTACTAAAAAATTGGAGTCTGTTGAGCAAACTAGTACCAGGAGTGTTGGAAAGATGAAACCAAAGATCATGATATGTAATGTACATAAAGAGGAGACCAAGGAAAAGATAAAGGAGACCATCTTAGACCGCAATGAGTTCTTACACGCAATTGAGGGTGTTGAGGATAAGATTGAGCTGGTTTTTAAGCCTGACTGGCGGCAATGATGCATTACATTCTGAGGTGTGATCCAACTATAAGAGAGCTGATTCACAAGAATCACGACAAGTTAAAACTAGAATGGGAATATACACAGTAAGAGACAGATACCATACAATTATATGCTATCAATGTCAGAGATACAGCCAGCCATCTTGAGGCCAACTGTACTGCCAAAACCAATGGAGACGCCCAAAATTGTTTCAAATGCGCTGGCAATCATAAGTCACAGGAGTGCACCATGGCTGAGAAGAAATGCATAAACTGAGAGGTACAAGAAGCCTGAAATCAACCACTCAGCAAATGACAAGTGTTGTGTAGTTCTCCAGGCTGAAATTGAGAGAATTCGTAACATGACCCATCATGGCTATTAATTAGTGTCTGTACTCAACAATAAATCGTGTGATGGATGTTCAGTGTGTGGGAAATAATTGTTGGATATTTAATTGTGATACTATTATGAAAATATTAGGCATGAAAACTGAACGAATGGTTATATGTGATATTATTCGTGAAAGAAATTAAGACACTCACTCACTACGGTGTTTGAGAATAAGTGCATCGACGACTATTATTGAGGCTAACGTTGTAATTGTTGATGGCCCTCGAGAGCACTGCATCAGCGGCGGAGCAGGGCCTGAAACCTCATCAACAGTAACGGTAGGAACATATTGAACAGACATTTCGTCATTTAGATTCCCGTGCGCCTGCTGGGCCCATCAAAGACTTGCTAACGTACATAGAAGAAACTTGGATACATGGACTGTGGTCGCCAAGGGAATGGACTGTTTTTGGTGAGAGCATACGCACTAATAATGACGTAGAAGGATATCATAGGAAATTAAATGGTAGTGCAGGCAACGCACACATTCCTCTCTATGTACTTATACCCTACTGTACAAAGAAGCCAAGAATGTACATATTCAGGTGCAGCTGGTCAAGGATGGCAAGCTGTCATGTTATCAGGGATGGAAATATCATTCTATGCAAGGTCGCATCTTCAATTTGTGGAAAAAGTACGAGCAACATAGGATTACAACTGACCAATTGCTGAAAGCTTGCTCCTGACTGAGTGGACCAACCACCTAATTTCTTTAGTTTGCTTTTGCTTGAGTGTTTTATCTGTATTTTCAATACTCTTTACATTATTATTATTATTGTTTTAGGTTTAATCATGTGATTTTGTTGTTGACTTAAAACAGTAAAGTAAGAACCATTTTTTTTATTTTCCTGTTGCTATTTTGCGCCGAATACAGTGAAACATGAATGTTTTATTTGCATTTTCAGCATTTTTATTAGTGTTTTATTTAATGGTTTAGCAGTAAATGATGACTTTCCTAATGCTCCTTTTAACCAGTCTTAAAGTCGTGTTGGCAACAGTTAAAATTAAACAATGTTACAACAGAGAAGAATGTTACTTTCCATCAATGTTGTTTAAGCAGTGCTTACCATAGTTTCATATGTAGACAAGGGCGGAGTGACCAGGGTCGGAGGCCGGAATGACCAGGGTTGGGGCTGGAGTGACCAGGGTTAAATGGAGCAACTAGGGGCGGAGTGACTTGAAAGCATCTGAAAACAACCAAAACAGTAATACCAAAATCTGGCAAACATACCCCAACTGTGTTGGGATGATCATTAAAGGTTCTACCAACCTTAATGTCATCCCTGATATAAATTCAAACATCATGTTTTCTTAGGTCAGAATAAGATAATGCGAGTGCATTTTTTTACAGATAAATACTATAACATCTTTCCTTATTGTATTATCAGTAGTTAATCTATTTCTCAATGAAGATTAAGTTTTTTTTTAAGCAATACTTTATAAAGTCCACCCCTCCCTTTCGCCACTCCAGCCCCCCCTACCCCCCAAGACAAGCCTGGGGAACTGTGGGGAACCGGGATTTGTGGGGGGAAGCCAAAATCACTGAAAAATAGGCTTCCAAAATTTCCAAAGAAAAATCCCTAAATGAAGGATAATTCCCTAGTCTCGAAAGTAAGGAAAGTACTAACTTTATAACCTAACAGCCCCCCTCGCCCCCCTGCTAACTAAGGGGCTGCTTCCTCTGGACCCCACATGCATGATGCGCTGGAATTTTTTTTTTTTGGTGGGGAGCATATTTAAACTTCTCCAACCAAACTTTACACCTGCTAACGAGGGGCTTCTGCCCCCGACCTCCCTAACCAAGGAGGCTGCGCCCCCTGGAGCCCCACTTCCAAAATTTCCTAGAAAATCCTAAATTTAGGAAAATTCCCACATGGGGGGGTCCAGGGAACAGCCCCTTGGATAGGAAGGGGGTCAAAAAGTTCGGTTGGAGTAGTTTAAATAAGCTCCCCACAAAAAAAGATTTTCCGGCACATCATATGTGGGTCCAGAGAGGCGCCCCTTGGTTAGCAGGGGGGATGAGGGGCTGTTAGGTTAAAGTTGTACTTTCACTTTTGAGACTAGGGAATTTTCCTGCATTTAGGGATTTTTCTAGGGAAATTTTGGAAGCCTATTTTTCAATGATTTTGGCTTTCCCCCAAACCCTGGTTCCTCACAGTTCCCCAGGCTTGTCTTGGGCGGACTGCTTATAAAGTATTACCTTTTTTTATCTTAATTATTTGAACTATACTGAAAAATAATCAGGGCTTGGCAAGGGCATGCACATATGCCATGGCATGCTTGACCCCATTTCCTTGCCCCAAACTGACAAAGACAATTAATAGATATTACAGTCAGGTGTCAATGACCTGTGATGCTGAATGTAAATAGCAAAACATTCTCCACTTTCACTCTTTAAACAACGGCTAAAACCTGATTCATATCATGATGCAATGCAAGACTAAAGGGCGGCATCAGCATCAGTCTGCCACAGTAAGAAATACGATTGACAACACCCCAGCCCTGGCAAGTTAATATCCGGGCACGTGACTCTACTTTTAATGAGGAATAAATATGTAAACTGAGTAGCTACGTCCATGCCACTCATCCGCTTCTTGATGTAGTTATGAGGTGAGGACCGAGCTCACGGTTCAGTCACAGATAATATTTACTACTACTAGCCATAGTGGATAAGACGTCGGTGGCGTCATCACTTCAAGACAAAAACGTACAATACCAGGGCATCTACTCACATAGTCGGCACACTCCTGGGCCACTGGAGTCAGCTGTTGTGTGATATTTGTCGTGGGAGTGTGAGGGAGGAGGGAGAGGCCGTCCCGTCCCGATCAGCTGTAAGTGTAACCCGCGTCGGCTGCTGCCACTGCTCTTCCACCTCAAACACTACACTTTACTTACTCGTGGCTTTGAAATATTGCTTGAGACCCGGAACAAAGATCTTATATAGTCTGCACCGTACGACAGCCACTCATGAATCACTGAAACACAAAAGCAAATGAAAATGGGTCGGCACAGAGCACAGCCGAAAGGTGCACCCCTGTGGTGCACGTCTGCTGCTCACCTATCCATACAAGAAATTCAAGAAATGTTGCTTTACGATACTGTCAATAAACACGACTGCTTTAAAAAAAAAACCCGCAAAATTATGATATAATATGATTATGATGTGAGTGATTACGCCGAGACAAGAACCGACTCCGAAACAGCAGTACTATATAACCGAGCAATGCCCTGACCCAGCCCAGCAGATCTCACTATACCTATGCCCAGCTACGTGCTGCCTTACCAGACAATGCCGCCACACCATACCAAACAATGAAACTAACAGGAGTGGGATACACATGACGAGTAAAATTATCTAACGTGTTCCTGTCGGTAAGTAAGCACGATGTATGTACTACGTGAGAACTGTCATGTAGGCAGGGTGATAACATTTCCTGGGCTGGTGGTGTGGCCCCGGCCAGTGAGAATTACATGATGAGGTAATGACCAGCACACCTTCCCTACGCATGACGCACACACGGTGCTGTGACGTTCCATTACCCAATTAAGACAGGTGAATTTCTCTAGAAGAAACTAAATTTGAATTTGAGATTTTTAAGATCGAATGTCTATAGAAAACTTGCGGTGTAAAAGTCTGACTTTAGGAAACACGTAGCCGCATAGCGAATGTGGTGATGGATGTTGTCTGTTTAGGTAGGATTGTTACGTATTTTTTTGGCTTATATTAAAAAAGTGTGTTATTTATAGATAAGTTATTGCCTTATGAAATTAAATGCAAGATGGCGCCACTATAAACACTCGATCGCCTGCGCCAAAACGGGCTGGGCCGACCATCAGGCCCCACCGGGAAGAAGCCTTGGGCCGACCATCAGGATCCACCGGGAAGAAGCCTACCGGCGCAATAGGCCATGACGTAAAAAAAAAAAAAAAAAAATCGTCTTATTTCGAAACAGCAGCAGAAACATAGCTAAGACAACGAGGTATAGGTATATGTAGTGCGGCGACTAGGCCTGTTGGGCGAGCTTCCCGTAACCCACTCAGCGAGCGGGGTACCTCGATCTTCAGAGACACGCCAGTCCTCGTCGGCGGACCGACTCGGCCGGCTAGATTTCGATCGCCGATAGAGTCGGTCTCTCGGCATCCTGCTACGGGCCGCCATTAGGCTAAGCTCGTGCTCCCTCGCGCAGGGAGGGAGCATTTTTGTCTTCGGACAAGGGCCCGTTTCCCCTAGTGATACTAGGGGATAAATCTTGGATGAAGGAGGGTACCTCTTTGGCCGA
>NW_026111574.1:25000-40000 GCF_024679095.1 Eriocheir sinensis | reverse complement strand
GGACAGCGCCATCTGAAGAGTGTCGAGCTTGGAAAGCCTGTGCGGAGTGCGGGGCTGCAGTCTCATACGCAGCCGGTCGAAAGCTTTGTTGATCCTCAACATCCTTCTCCTCTCACTGTCGTTGGCAGCCTGACGACGCTGTCTACTTTGTCTTTCTGCCTGTATTTGCCTATGGCTGCTTCGGGAAGGTGGCATGAAGTGTCCTACACCAGTCTGTCTAGTAGGTTCAGTCAAGTTGCTGCAGAAACATTTCCTTGAAGAGTCGCTGGTATGAGTGGTCTGGACAATACATCCCTTTCGAAGATCATATGAGGAGCTGAAGGAGAGGGGGGATGACGACGGATTAGAGCTAAAGTCACTGGGATAAACAGAACCAATGGTTTCAGAACGGTAATTCACGGATAACGATTTCTGGTGGCACAGGGACAAGTTCTGGTTCTCCTTCCTGCCATCGCCATCCTCGAGCCGCTCAGGCAAAGTTGCTCCACTTGCAGGTGTCAATGGAAGGCGCATGCCTGTATGTATACCACCCTCCGTCACCTGCATAGCCCTTGCCATATCTGTCTGTATAGACGAACCCGTCTATGCACTTAGTTGTCTCGGGGAGGTCCAGTAACCGGTGGAGAGGGTTGCACACGAACGGCGAATCGAGGCGGTGCGGAGTGTCGACACAGGCAGAATGTCGACTGAGGTCAAACTGCAGGGTGGCGAGAGGTTAGCAGCCGCGTAGTTCAGCATATCTGCTCCTGGAATAAGTGGGTGATTAGCGACACCTGAGACAGATGAGTGATTGGTCGTGGATAAAAGCTAACAGATGAGCCTTTCAGGGTGCCTGGCCATCCCTTGTTTATCTGTTCCATCACCAGGGAAGGGTTCATTGCCTCAAAAATTACCCGCCACCTCTGAACAAACGGACAGAGAATGAACGAAAACTTGAGAGAAGTGATGCAGACCAAATGGCTAAAGTTATAGACCATTTATAATATTATTTTAGGGTCTAGGGTAGAACTGACTCTCTAGTCTAGACTGTACATGGGGGAGAGAGAAGCGTAGTGGTGGTGACATCACGTGACATCCTGAATGACAAGTGAGACCCACGGCCTCATATCATGTCGGAGGTCCTTTTTGACTGATATGCCAGCTCGTAATGTCAACTCGTTTTTTGTTAGAGACACCACTGTCTCTCAATCTGTACTTCCATTCTCTATAAAATAAATCTGGTTGTTTCTCATGAAAATCAATTTACATATTTTTTTCTTCTATGGTTTACTTCAGTGTAAAAAAAAACTAAACTAAACTGGTGACGTTGAGAGAAGGAGAAGAATAACTAAGCGGTGCGGACACTCGATACCTTACAGCCCATGAAGGAAGGAGAATGGGTGGGAGGAGGATTAGGAGGAGGAGGAGGAGGAGGAGATGGAGGATAAAGAGGAAGAGGAGGAGGAGAAGGAAGGACGCACTCAGGTTGCATCCAGAAGCTTAATATTTGTGGTAATCTTCTTATCGCATCTGAGAACTTCCAATTTCTGTTTACATCTTGAGCACCTGGTGAGCCGCTTACCTGTGCGGCCAGGTGTGGGCGGCGGGGCGCGGACGGGAGTCACGCGTCCTGCACACCTGACGGGGGGGGGGGGGAGAGAGAGAGAGAGAGAGAGAGAGAGAGAGAGAGAGAGAGAGAGAGAGAGAGAGAGAGAGAGAGAGAGAGAGAGAGAGAGAGAGAGAGAGAGAGAGAGAGAGATTTACATAGATTTACATAGAAAATCAGACCACACAGACCCCATGGTCCAGACTTGGTGGTCTGTCCTTAAACCTAAGTGATTTTACATTAATCAGAAGACTCCAAAACGTTGCATTTCTACTCTAGTTGATATTAAGTTGAAGGAAGTGACGGTCGAGCTTGTTTTTGAAGGAATCAATCGTGTTACACTGGACCACTGATGGTGGAGAGAGAGAGAGAGTCCCCAGCGGCGGGCCGCTGCCCGCTCATCAACATAATTGTAAACTATTGCACTATATAAGATGTAAAATAAATAAAGAAAAGAGAAAAGAAAAGGAGATATAAAAGGGATGGAAAAAAAGCGGTCATAATTATGTGGATGAGTAGGCAAAACAAAGAATATTGGCTAATGACGAAGCTGCCTGCTGTGGATATTTAATCAGATCGGAAGGCTTTTTATGTAGGGATGATGGTGGTCAACTGCTTCCCGAAACACTTGGGAAACGTCTGGGATACACTGTTGTCATACAAAGATTCCTGGTGTGGACGCGCCTGAGGTGGGAGGAAGGGAAAGGGAGAAGGGAGGAAAGAGGGAGGGGATCGGCAAGGAAGGATATAGGAAGTAAAATGAGCTGGAGAAATATATGTGTGTGTGTGTGTGTGTGTGTGTGTGTGTGTGTGTGTTGAGAAATCTCTCTCTCTCTCTCTCTCTCTCTCTCTCTCTCTCTCTCTCTCTCTCTGTCACACACACACACACACACACACACACACACACACACACACATCTATTTCTCCAGCTCATTTTACTTCCTATATCCTTCCTTGCCGATCCCCTCCTTCTATCCTCTCTTCTCCTTTCCTTCCTCCCACCTCAGGCGCGTCCACACCAGGAATCTTTGTATGACAACAATGTATCCCAGACGTTTCCCAAGTGTTTCGGGAAGCAGTTGAGAAACAAACTGGATACATTCAGGAAGTAATTGAGAAACATTGAGAGTGACTGATCAAGTGTTGGACTCGTAATCGCCAGCAGGTACCTTCCCGACATGAGCAAGTACACTTTAGCGTCGATCTGTCTGTGTGTGTGTGTGTGTGTGTGTGTGCGCGCGCGTTCCTGTATATATGTGAGTGTGTGTGTGTGTGTGTGTGTGTGTGTGTGTGTGTGTGTGTGTGTGTGAGCGCACGAGCGGATGTGTGTGTGTGTGTGTGTGTGTGTGTGTGTGTGTGTGTGTGTGTGTGTGTGTGTGTGTGTGTGTGTGTGTGTGTGTGTGTGTGTGTGTGTGTGTGTGTGTGTGTGTGATTTTCAATAGTCTTGATAGTAAAGTATAAACTATTGTTATATTCGAGTCAAATTTCATTTATATATTTATGGATGAGAGAGAGAGAGAGAGAGAGAGAGAGAGAGAGAGAGAGAGAGAGAGAGAGAGAGAGAGAGAGAGAGAGAGAGAGAGAGAGAGAGAGAGAGAGAGAGAGAGAGAGAGAGAGAGAGAGAGAGAGAAGAGGGAGGGGGGGCACACCCTGACCTGGGAGTGACCTCCAGAGTTGGATCAAATTCTGATTTTTTATAAGTCAAATACAAATACAAATACTTTTGTTCGGGATTCCAAAAATACAAATACAAATACAAATACTTTTATTCCTGAATCTAAAAATACAAATACAAATACAAATACTTCTATTCCTGAATCTAAAAATACAAATAAAAATACAAATACTCCTATTCCAAATTTCAAAGATACAAATAAGAATACTCCTGAAATTATACAAAAAATATAAAGATACTTTGTTCACAAGTTTACACTTCACATCATAATTGCATTTTATCATCATTAATGCCCGGAAGGTTTCCGGGCCGAGTTTTGCTCGCTTAGGAGTGTAAAAATTGCCGGCCTTACTAAACACCCTCTCAGATGGTGCCGGTAACTAACAGGTTCTTGCCTACCACAAGCTCAAAGGGTCAACGGTGCGGAGATGAGTACCTACCGCAGCCACACACAGCTATTTTTTTTTTACAGCAAAGGAGACAGCACAAGGGCACACAAAAAGGAGACAACAATAAAAAAAAGCCCGCTACTCGCTTCTGCTGTAAAGAATCCGAAAAGGTGGCCAAAAGAGCAGTCAACTACGTGAGAAGATAGCGTAAGAAGAATAGCGTATGCACCCGTCTTTAACTTTACCTTCAGTTTTCTTCCTTTGGTATCATGGCTAAGTGCAATGGTTAACACACATTATACTCTCTCTCTCTCTCTCTCTCTCTCTCTCTCTCTCTCTCTCCGCCAAGGTCTTGCAGGGCTTGGAGACCCGAGTCAAGTGATCACTGAAATTGGTCGTCAGTTATTCTCTATTTTGGTTCTTTTTTTTTTCTTTTTTTTTTCTTCTTCAACGTCTTCTGCGTAGTCATCGAAATGGCCGCCTCTGTGTTAAGGCTGAACTTGACTGAAAAAAAAAGGTTCAGTTTTTTTTCAAGGACACACACACACACACACACACACTTAATCAGGACTGAAACGCGTATTCCCACTCTTTCCTCACCCCTGCTATTCTCTCTCTCTCTCTCTCTCTCTCTCTCTCTCTCTCTCTCTCTGTAAAGTACGTAACAATAGAGAACGGAGAATGAGTTTTAAACGCTCGACGAAGTTTAAGAAATGTGCCGCCTCGCTAGCTACTGCGTACTACTTGCTGCTATACTGTTATCATCATTATTGAGCACCGTGAATGGGGTATACCCGGAAGAGTACAAATATCGGTAGTTATACAAAGTCTCTTACTCTGCCACATTCAAAACACAAATAATCAAAAGGATAAAGATTGGGGAGCAGCGACGTAGCGATCTTTTTTTTTTTTCTGTATCCTCTTATTTTGGCCCTTGAGCTTTCTGTCTTCTGTGTTGAAAAAAAAAGAAAGACAAGAAAACTGCCAAGTCTTTACCTCATCGATTTCCATTTTTTTTTAGCAAACTCTTTATCATTGTTAGCTACCATTTATTATTTTATTTTTTTTACTTGACGCTTTTCTTCGTTTTATTTTTTGGCTGCAGAGGGGGAGGGGGGGGAACCATTATAATCCAAATTCTTCCTATTACTCTGTCCTACCTCCCCCCTCCCTCCCTCCCTCTTCTTGCCTCCCTGCCCCCGTCCTTCCCTTCCAGCTCAAGGTCGGACCGGAACTAAGGACTACACAATGAAAAAAAAATTGTGGCAGGAAAACGTGTAGGTAGAACTGACCATGACTGATGACGGACTAGATAAGTAAACAAATAAATAAGATGAACAAATAAGATAAACAAATAAACAAATAAAAGATATAGAGATAGAACTTATTTTTATTTATGCGGATTTTTTATTTATTTATCTACTTTTGCCCTTGAGCTGCTTCCTTAACTGCAAAAAGAAAAAAAAAGATGGATTGATAAACATAATGATAGATAGCTATGCAGATAAATAGATAAAGAGTCAGACAAATACATGTTCGATCGTTAGATGATTTGATAGTTAGTTATTTAATAGGTAGTCCAATAGTACCCTTGTATACGTAGTACCCTTAGTTAAATAGGTAGTTAGATAGGTAGTTTAATAGTTAGACAGTTTGAAGTAGTTAGTTCGTTAATTTTACTGTATTCTGTATTTTGTTTATTTATTTATTTATTTGGATTATTTTTTTGTTTTTGTTTTATTTTATTTTGGTGTTTTTTTTCTTTTTGTTTCTTTTTCCTTTTCTTTTCTTTATATTTTTCTTTGTTTTCTTGCTGTTGTTTTTCTTTTTTGATGTTCTTTTATTTCATATCATCCTCTTGTTGATGTTCATTGGTCTGGGTGAGCCGCTTTCTTCCCAGAAGAGACCCACCCATAATTTTGGTGATGTTAGTTTGGGGCCGAATGGTGGATGATGTTTCTTTGTATGTTACTTTTCTTGATGTTGTTCTGTTATTGCTGTTACTTTTCTTTTGCGATGTTTTTTTGTTCTTTTTTCCCCTATTTTTTGGTGTTCTTTTCTATATCATCCCTCTTTGATGTTCTTTGGTCTGGATGAGCCTCTTTCTCCCCAGAAAAGACCCACCCATAATTTTGGTGATGTTAGTTTGGGGCCGAATGGTGGATGATGTTTCTTTGTATGTTACTTTTCTTGACGTTGTTCTGTTATTGTTGTTACTTTTCTTTTGCGATGTTTTTCTCTCTTTTTCCCATTTTTTGGTGTTCCTTTCTATATCATCCCTATTTGATGTTCTTTGGTCTGGATGAGCCTCTTTCTCCCCAGAAAAGACTCACCCATAATTTTGGAGATGTTAGGGCCTGAAGGTGGATGATCTGTGTTTTTTATTTTATTTTCTTGATGTTTTGTTACTATATTTTCCTTTTTCTGGTGTTCCTTTTTATTTTCCTTTTCTTTGGTGTTCCCATCACGTGGATTGTCTACGACATCTAACGAGCACCACAAGCCCCGGTTTATTGTTCGGAGTTTGCTCTCCTAGGCAGACTGCCTACCACGGCTGACGAGCTCCACCTGCCCGGGTTTATTGTTCGGAGTTTGCTCTCCTAGGCAGACTGCCTACCACGGCTGACGAGCTCCACCTGCCCGGGTTTATTGTTCGAAGTTTGCTCTCCTAGGCAGACTGCCTACCACGGCTGACGAGCTCCACCTGCCCGGGTTTATTGTTCGGAGTTTGCTCTCCTAGGCAGACTGCCTACCACGGCTGACGAGCTCCACCTGCCCGGGTTTATTGTTCGGAGTTTGCTCTCCTAGGCAGATTGCCCACCACGGCTGACGAGCTCCACCTGCCCGGGTTTTATGTATGGAGTTTGCTCTCCTGGGTATATTACCTATGACGGCTCACGAGCCCAACCTGCCCGGGTTTTCTGATCGGAGTTTGCTCTCCTAGGTGTATTACCTATGACGGCTCACGAGCCCAACCTGCCCGGGTTTTATGATCGGAGTTTGCTCTCCTAGGTGTATTACCTATGACGGCTCACGAGCCCAACCTGCCCGGGTTTATTGTTCGGAGTTTGCTCTCCTAGGTGTATTACCTATGACGGCTCACGAGCCCAACCTGCCCGGGTTTATTGTTCGGAGTTTGCTCTCCTAGGTGAATTGCCTACCACGGCTAACGAACCTCACCTGCCCGGGTTTGTAATCGGAGTTTGCTCTCCTAGGTGAACTGCTTTCGCTAACGACCTCCACCTGCCCGGGTTTGTAATCGGAGTTTGCTCTCCTAGATGAATTGCTTTCGCTAACGACCTCCACCTGCCCGGGTTTGTAATCGGAGTTTGCTCTCCTAGATGAATTGCTTTCGCTAACGACCTCCACCTGCCCGGGTTTGTAATCGGAGTTTGCTCTCCTAGGTGTATTACCTATGACGGCTCACGAGCCCAACCTGCCCGGGTTTATTGTTCGGAGTTTGCTCTCCTAGGTGAATTGCCTACCACGGCTAACGAACCTCACCTGCCCGGGTTTGTTGTTCGGAGTTTGCTCTCCTAGGTGAATTGCCTACCACGGCTAACGAATCTCACCTGCCCGGGTTTGTTGTTCGGAGTTTGCTCTCCTAGGCAGATTGCCTACCACGGCTAACGAGCCCCACCTGCCCGGCGTTGCCGAAAGATCTCTGGCACCTCCGTCGGGGTCCCGATGGACGCCTAGGCGGAGCCCTCCAGTCCTGCCATGCTCGCCAGGGAGACCTTGGGCTCGCTGGCGCTCCACCGCCCCGCCGATTCGAATAGGGCGGATGCAAGAACTCGCTTCTTAAAACTACCAGACTGGATTATAAAATTAATCATAAATGCCGTGAAGGCGCCGGTCACCGCGTTTATCGGTTCTTGGATGAAGGACCGATGGGCCTCGGGGACGCGCACAAGCATCATAAGGAATCCTCGCCGCGGCTTCCGGCGCAGCATCCATTTCCCTTTTCTTTCTTTCTTCCAATTTTTCTTTTTAATTATATTTTCTTTCTCTGATTGACTGAATGATTGATTTTACATAGTAAGAATTGGTTCACCAATTAACGTCTTTCAGGTACATTGCATTCACACACCTGCTGAGGGAGAACACCAGTGAGCGTGTTGACTCACTAAAGTTTCCTAACATTTGTATTGGGTTGCCACTTCTCTTTAGTCGTCTGTTCCTCTATATTTTTCTCTTCTTTATTTCATTCTATTTCTCCCTTTCTTTCATCCTTGCTCTCTATACATATATTTCTTTCAAACTTCTTCACCAGCCCCCTTTCCTTTCCATTCTCCCTCCCCTTCATCTCCCTCCATCCCTTTCATCCCCCTCGCCTCCCGCCCTTTGCTCTTTTTCTGTTATCATCACGACAGCTGTTTAATTTCTCTGCGGGGACTTTTTTTTATGTTCGTGGATGTGACATGCTTCCCGGGGCGTCCATGTTGTTGCACAGCACCCTAGAATATTCTTGGCAAAGTGCTTCAATTTTTTGAAGCTTTTTGCATCACGCCAGTACCTCAGTGGATTGACATCAAAAGGCAAAACACCTTCTTCTAGGTACGTTTCAAGTTCTGCCTTCACCACTGTATTGTCATTTGTTGATGCACTTGCCATCATTTGCCCAGCTGGAGGCATGTAGGCAAAAAACGAGGTCGTGTTGCACTCATGCCAGCCGAAAAGACGAAAGGCTCACTCTCTCGAAATGTTTTCTTCTTCAAGGTCGACTGAGTTGACTCGGAAATAATTAGGTCCACAATCTTGGAAACCTTTTCCTTTTGCATTTTCTTACATGGCATCCATGCCAGCTTAAACCTGGGGTCCATGACAGCTGCGGCAATGACATCAGTCCGCTCAAGAAATGGATGCAACCTCTTTTTGATTGGTGACTGTAGAGCATATGCCAAGTTAAAGCAGTAGATCGGTTTACTGTCTCTCTCGTCGTCTTCACTCACATCTCATCCCCTATGCCTCCCATTTCCGTGACGTCACACATTTTTGCGGGCGGATCCTTCTTCCGAGCCACCCATCCCTCAGTAGCTCCCTAAACCCTCTCATACTCCTCCGCCATGTGACCTGAGGTTAATTTCCTCCTTACTCCCCACCCTTAATCTTTTTCCTCCTCCGCCTTCAACCTTAATGTTCTCCTTACTCCGCTTTCCCCGTGATCTAACGTTAATCCTTTCCTCCTTCGCCTTCAACCTTCATCCGTTTCCTCCTCCGCCTTAACGCGGCTTAACATTATTTCTTTTTCTATTTCCTTAACAGTATTTATCCTCCTCAAATGGTTTTGACTCGAAATATAAATACAAATACAAAATACTTTTTTTTCTGGGTGCCAAAATACAAATACAAATACAAAATACTTTTTTTCTGGGTGCCAAAATACAAATACAAATACAAAATACTTTTTTCTCTGGATGTCAAAATACAAATACACACAAAAAAAAAACATTAAAATTGTATTTAAATGCAATTCACATACAAATACAATTGTATTTGATCCACCTCTGGTGACCTCCCTCAGGGGTGCGGGGATAGAGACATATCCCACACCTCACTGACAGGGAAAAGGGATTGGGATTATAATTATCATTCATTCACATACTTCAATGTTTAGCTAATTATAGATGTGTGTGTGTGTGTGTGTGTGTGTGACTATATCTATATATATATATATATATATATATATATATATATATATATATATATATATATATATATATATATATATATATATATATATATATATATATATATATACACACACACACACACACACACACACACACACATATATACATATTTACATATACATATACACCCACACCTGCATATACGTACGCCCGAGCGCGCAAAAGTTTCTCATGTTTTCCATCCAGGATGGAAAACAAAATTTTAATCTCAAATACTTCCCAACTGTTTCTCAGGACCGCCCACACCAGGAAAGTTTGTATGGAAACTCAGCTTTGACATTTCGAAGGTGTTAATGAGACTCGTAAAAGGATCTCCGCCTGTCAGATTATAGCTGCAGGCTTGTGGGAGCTGGAATGGCTTTTCTGTGCCTGGTATCGATTCGTGGTGTGTTGGGAGCCACCGTTCATAATAGTTCTTCAAAATCAGTGGTTGACCTTCCCAGAAAATTATTAATTAATTAAACCCTGCTCTATTAACTCTCGGCTCCGCCAAAAGTAAGTCATTCTGTAATGCTCAACTTTCTATAAACTACCTCACCCATACGTGTTTCCTTGTCTTCTTCTTGCTCTCCAGTGAGTGCAATAATAAATAAAACACAGAGGCCATTGCAGCAGTATCCGCACACACCGACATCCTGAGAACAACCCTGAGGTGTGGACAGGAAACATTATTTCCCAAGGGTATTCAAATGTATCCCAGTGGTTTACCAAAACACTTGGGAAACGTCTGGGATACATTGTTGTCATACAAAGATTCCTGGTGTGGACGCGCCTTGTACATCCCCTCCTACTTCTCCCCTACTGCCCCGCTTCCACCTCCGTAGACTTCACTTCGTTTCAAGGCTTAGAAACATCATTTTACATTAATTTCCCTGTCCTTCTCTCTCTCTCTCTCTCTCTCTCTCTCTCTCTCTCTCTCTCTCTCTCTCTCTCTCTCTCTCTCTCTCTCTCTCTCTCTCTCTCTCTCTCTCTCTCTCTCTCTCTCTCTCTCTCTCTCTCTCTCTCTCTCTCTCTCTCTCTCTCTCTCTCTCTCTCTCTCGCATATTCAGTTATACCTTGTGTGTGTGTGTGTGTGTGTGTGTGTGTGTGTGTGTGTGTGTGTGTGTGTGTGTGTGTGTGTGTGTGTGTGTGTGTGTGTGCAAAGAAATTCTAAAATTCCAGGAAGTGCAGAGAGAGAGATTTACATAGATTTACACAGAAAATCAGACCACACAGACCCCAAGGTCCAGACTAAGTGGCCTGTCCTTAAACCTAAGTGATTCTACATTAAGCAGATGGCTCCAAAACGTTGCATTTCTACTCTAGTTAATATTAAGTTCAAGGAAGTGACGGTCGAGCTTGTTTTTATAGGAGTCAATCGTGTTACACTGGACCACTGACGGTGGGAGCTTATTCCATTCTCGCACTACAACGTTGGTGAAGAAAAATTTGGTGCAGTCTGAATTTACTTGTCTACATTTGAGTTTTATGCCATTGTTCCTCGTTCGCAAAGTGTCATCGATCATAAACAATTTTGTTCTGTCTACATTCGTGAAACCATTAAGTATTTTAAAACATTCGATCAGTTTTCCTCGGAGGCGACGTTTCTCAAGAGAGAACATGTTAAGGGTGGAAAGTCTTTCTTCGTAGGATTTGTTGCGCAAGGAAGGGATCATTTTTGTTGCCCGACGCTGAACACCTTCTAATTTAGCAATGTCCTTTGCATGGTGGGGAGACCAAAACTGTACCGCATATTCCAAGTGGGGTCTGACTAAACTTTTGTAGAGCGGAAGTATTACATCTTTATTCTTGAATAAAAAGTTTCTTTTAATGAAGCCCAACATTCTGTTCGCTTTATTTGCTGCATCGATGCATTGCTGTGAGAATTTGAGGTTTGATGCGATTTTGACCCCCAGGTCCTTAACGCATTGAACGCTTGTGAGTTTAACGCCGCACATTTCGTAATCGAACTTCTTATTTCCTGTTCCAACTTGAAGGACCTGGCACTTGTCTACGTTAAAGGGCATCTCCCATCTATCCGACCAAGCTGAAATTTTGTGCAAATCCTCTTGGAAGCTTTGCCTGTCTTCGTCAGTGAGAACCGAGTTACCAATCTTTGTGTCGTCTGCAAATTTACTAATGCGATTATTGAGTCCAACATCCACATCGTTGATGTAAATAATGAAGAGCACTGGGCCAAGAACCGAGCCCTGAGGGACGCCACTAGTGAGAGAGAGAGAGAGAGAGAGAGAGAGAGAGAGAGAGAGAGAGAGAGAGAGAGAGAGAGAGAGAGAGAGAGAGAGAGAGAGAGAGAGAGAGAGAGAGAGAGAGAGAGAGCGAGCGAGCGAGCGAGCGTGCGTGCGTGCGTGCGTGCGTGCGTGCGTGCGTGCGTGCGTGCGTGCGTGCGTGTGTGTGTGTGTGTGTGTGTGTGTGTGTGTGTGTGTGTGTGTGTGTTCAATATACTACTGGACCTCTTCCTCCTCGTCTTCCCACTCCTCTTTGCTCTCCTCGTCTTCGTTTCCGTCCTTCTCATTCTCACTTTCCTGCTCTGCCACCTCGGCTCCGCTCTCGTCCTTTTTTTTTTTTCAACGTTGGGACTGTAGCGCCGATACTTTTATCGTGTGCCCTGTTGGGCGGCCCCAGCCAGTTAGTGGAGCAGGCAGGTACTTTATAGTGGCGTCATTTTTGCCTGGGTCATGCTGGACCCCGGAGCTCCACTTGACCCTTTTGAGAGAGCTTCGCTATAGGGTCTGTGTTGCGTTCGGCTACTCGGCGATGAATGATAATTATCAGCTTGGAGCAGCGGGAGTAACTTGAACCCGGGGTCTCCAGGACTACATGGTCGCACACTGACCACTCAGCCACCGCCTTCCCTTGTTCTTCTTCTTTCCTCCATAAACTTGCACCCCTCCTCCTCCTCCCGAAAACTAATAACAATGATCAAACAATTCAAGCGAGGCGATGCAGCACAGACATCGGCAGTAGTTATGTCTCGAATAGTCAGCCGCCACTGAAACATCCTTCCTGCAGAAGTAGTTAGTGCGAAACCTATCAACTTCTCTTAAAATCGCTTTGATCGTCACTTTACTGCGTCAAAGGTGAACTGAACGTTTACCCCCGCTTACGTTAAAAAAAGTGCCTCAATATGTTCTGCAGGTTACTCAAGTGGTTGATTAAATCCATAAAACAGGCAGCTTCGAAATGAGGCAAGAAAATTTCTGGTGCCTGCTCTTCCATGTTTCCAAGTTGTCTCCAACACCAACATCACCACCACAGGCGCAAAACTTAGCTTCATCCCTTTTCCTTCCATCGCCTTCTTCCATCCGAAGCATCAGTAAATACGGATGATCCTGATTTTCTGGTAGATTAAAGTCAATTTCGGAACAAAAGGTGACGGTTCTGACCTCAGCTGACCTGAGCGACACGTGGGGTGATGCGAGGCCGAGGGGAAGGCGGTGAGGGGGGGTGGGGACACCGGAAAAGGACTTGAGATGGTGGCTAAAGAGAGAGAGAGAGAGAGAGAGAGAGAGAGAGAGAGAGAGAGAGAGAGAGAGAGAGAGAGAGAGAGAGAGAGAGAGAGAGAGAGAGAGAGAGTGTGTGTGTGTGTGTGTGTGTGTGTGTGTGTGTGTGTGTGTGTGTGTGTGTGTGTGTGTGTGTGTGTGTGTGTGTGTGTGATTCACCCACGGCCTGATCACGAGCTGGACTCGTCATCGTCAGCAAATACCCTCCTGATTGGAGCAAGGCTCATTAGTCGATCTCTGGGTACTGTCGGGACCTTCACACACCACACACCCCATCCCGCTTGCTCAAGGGGGGGGGGGGAGCAGTAACCGATCCTTGTCAGTGCAAAATTCCCGGCCTGAGCGTGGTTCGAACCTCCGTCTGCCAGACCGTGAAGCCTGGCTGGGCAGGGCTTTACCACTGAGGTACCGGAGCGGTGTGTGTCACAGTGTGTGTGTGTGTGTGTGTGTGTGTGTGTGCACGGATAAAATGGAGACGGCGAGAGAGAGGTGAGCCACGGAGAGACATGCAGAGCCTTACGAGCAACATAATGCCATTCAGTCTCATAGAGCGAAGCATAACCATGCAGAGCCACTTACAAGATCCACAATAAGCCATTTAAAGCCTTGCAAAGATATTCATAGTTTTACCTTACAAAGCCTTTTAGAGATATTCAGGGTCTACAGGGTCATTAGGAGCTATATAGATTTTTTTTTTTTACAGCAAAGGAGACAGCTCAAGGGCCTAAAAAAACAACAACAATGGAAAAAAAAGCCCGCTACTTACTGCCTCTAAAAAGATTAGAGAGGAGTGGCCGAAAGAGAAGTCAATTTCGGGAGGAGAGGTGTCCTGATACCCTCCTCTTGAAAGAGTTCAAGTCGTAGGCAGGAGGAAATACAGATGAAGGAAGGCTGTTCCAGAGTTTACCATCGTAAGGGATGATAGAGTGAAAATGGTTAACTCTTGCATAAGGGGTTTGGACAGTATATGGATGAGCTTGAGTAGAAAGTCGTGTGTGGCGAGGCCGCGGGAGGGGGAAGGCATGCAATTAGCAAGTTCAGAAGAGCAGTCAGCGTGAAAATATCGATAGCAGATAGACAGAGAGGCAACATGGCGGCGGAATTTAAGAGGTAGAAGACTATCAGTAAGAAGAGGAGAGCTGATGAGACGAAGAGCCTTAGACTCCACTGTGTCCAGAAGAGCTGTGTGAGTGGAGCCTCCCCACACGTGAGATGCATACTCCATACGAAGGCGGACAAGGCCTATGGATAGCAACTGCGCAGGGGAGAAGAACTGGCGGAGACGATACAGAACGCCCAACCTCGAGGAAGCTGATTTAGTGAGAGAGGAGATGTGAAGTTTCCGGTTAAGATTTCGAGTTAAGGATAGACCGAGGATATTTAGTGTTGAAGAAGGTGACAGCTGAGTGTTATCGAAGAATAGGGGATAGATGTTTGGAAGACTGTGTCGAGTTGATAGGTGGAGAAATTGAGTTTTTGAGGCATTGAAGGGCACAAGGTTCCTTTTACCCCAATCGAAAATGATAGCAAGGTCTGAGGTTAAGCGTTCTGCAGCCTCCAGCCTGGAGTTATGTAATTCCTGTTGATAGGGTCTTCTATTGAAAGAAGTTGAATAATGCAGAGTGGAGTCATCAGCGTATGAGTGGATAAGACAGTTTGTTATGGAAAAAAGATCATTGATGAATAACAGGATGAGAGTGGGTGATAGGACAGAGCCTGTGGAACACCACTGTTGATAGTTTAGGGAAAGAACTGTGACCGTCTACCACCGCAGAAATAGAACGGCCGGAAAGGAAACTGGAGATGAAGGAACAGAGAGAGGGATATCATCCGAAAGAGGTCATCAGAGCTTTTTAGAGCCATTGCAAAGCATTCAGAGCCATACAGAGCATTCTAGAGCCCTTCAGAACAAACACAAAACAATATAAAGCACATCAGACCCATTTATAACCATTTGATGCCTTACAGAGCCATATCAAGGTATTGTGAGCTATTCAGGGTCACGTAAAGCCATTCAGGGCCTCGACCGGTGCCAGGCTGAGGTGTCGTCATGATGGTGCGGAGCGGAATGGAGGATATCAATCACTTGGAGGAACGACAAGCGGTCCTGATTGGTGGATGTCGCCCAACTGTGAGTGTGATCGTTTTTTATTTCCTC
>NW_026111574.1:10000-20000 GCF_024679095.1 Eriocheir sinensis | reverse complement strand
CATCTGCAATCGGAATCGCAGTATTCATACTGAACAAATGAAGTCCAACACAGAACAACAGATACAAGCTAAAAAATGATGTATAATTCTGTGAGGAGATTTAAACCAGCCCACGCAAGGGACACTGTGATGGTTCCTGTTCCATTAGTTGACCGCAGACGTGCAGAGTTTCCTAATGTGAAGGCCGTTGTTTTTCAGGCATTGGACAATGGCACGTACAACCTTGGTACAAAGCACGGCCTGTTTTAAACAGGTGTACACTCGCAACCAATTTACTCTATGCCTAGAAAAATTCCTTTCGATAGACGATATAGTACAGGAGCGGGAAGTAAGCCTGCGAGAAGAAGCCATTGTAGAATTCATGGGACAAGTTTAGGGATTCGCTAAATGCTCTTGCACTAAGTCATGTATTTACCAGACGCTGCAAGTGTTTAAAAAACTATGTTTCATGCAACAGCAGATGCAAATGCCGTGCCTCTTGCGCTAACAAGTCCGATACACACACACACACACACACACACACACACACACACATGACACATAGGCACACACTCGCTTACGGATGTAAGACCATTTTCTGTAGGTTGAATAAACATACTTTTTAAGGTTTAATGTATTTTCTAATGTATTTTTCAATGTATTTTACGTTCACTTCCTTTTATCATTTACTCGTCATTCTTTCAACTAGCTACTTGCTAAATACTTCTTTTTCAAAGAATGAATAAATACTAAATACTTTTTAAGGTTTGATGTATTTTCTAAGAATGAATAAACTTGTTATATTTGACGTTCACTACCTTTTATCGTTTACTCGCCTTTTTTCCAACTGGCTACTTGCTGTTTGCACATTTTGTAAACTGACCAACGACAATATTGGTGATTTTGTAAAAAGTCCAAAACCTTGATCCTTTTACAAAATGCCCAGATATTTAGGTCATTTTGCAAAGTGACCACGGATTTGGTCTTTTTGCATAATGGCCGGGCATTTTTCAAAATGACCAATTTTGCAAAATGACCGTAACATATACATTGTTTGATACAACACATTATTTGTGCAAGTAGCCCATAGGAAGCTAGATCTTTTGGGGCAACAATAGGTATGTATTCTTTAGTCTTATTCTGAACATGTATAGTCTACTAAATTTCTGACCCAAGTAATAATAGACGAAGTATTCAAAATAATAAATCTAACAATACTAGTACTACTAGTAAAATGACAATAATGATAATAATAATAAAATAATAATAATAATGATGATGATAATAATACTGATAATAATGATAATAATAACAATAATAATAATAATAATAATAATAATAATAATAATAATAATAATAATAATAATAATAATAATAATAATAATAATAGTTATAACGATAGTATATCACCTCCGTTAATATTCTTCTCTAATATCATCATGATAATAATAACATTTATAAAATTCAACAGTAACAATATAATAATAATAATAATAATAATAATAATAATAATAATAATAATAATAATAATAATAATAATAATAATAATAATGATAATAATTATCATTATTATAATGATGATGATGATGATACACAGCAGTTGTAATAATAATAATAATAATAATAATAATAATAATAATAATAATAATAATAATAATAATAATAATAATAATAATAATAATAATAATAATAATAATAATAATAATAATAATAAAATAAGTTATAATAATAATGGTACACAGCAGTTGAAGTAATAATAATAATAATGATAATAATAATAAAAATAATAATATTGATAATAACAATAATAATAATAATAATAATAATAATAATAATAATAATAATAATAATAATAATAATAATAATAATAATAATAATAATAATAATAATAATAATAATAATAATAATAATAATAATAATAATAATAATAATAATAATAATAATAATAATAATAATAATAATAATAATAATAATAATAATAATAGTAATAATAATAATAATGGTAATAATAATTAATAGTGTTAACATAATGCATTATTTAAGTGCATAATACATATTGACATTGAATAAGAGATATATGTAGCTTTTATTTTAGGGAAAGAATACATTTTTTAAGATGACTTTTAAAGGAAGTTAGGTTTGGAAGGAGTTTTATGTGTTGAAGTATTTAGTTCCATAGTTTGGGGCCATTGTATGCTAAGGAGTGTTGATATAGGGATAGGGTGTGTGGAGGTACATTTAGATTGTGGCTGGTACGAGTGTGATCGTTATGGTGAGGTTGCAGTAATGTACATAATATGTTCACTCTTTGTTTTGAACCTATAAATACCAATGTGGAGTTTATTTAAATTAAAATGTGTTAAACTATTTGTTTCCTTAAAGAGTGGTAGAGAGTATGTGTAATATTCGCTGTTTGTAATAATTCTTCTTATTTTTTTTTTTTTTGTAGTCGGAAAAGGGTTAACAGATGGGTTGGGTGAGTATTACACCAAATGGGTATGCAATAACTTAGAATGGGTAGGACATGAGCATCATATATGATTTTCAGAACATGACGAGGCATATGATCTTTAATTTTATAGAGAAGGGAAACTATTCTAGATAGTTTAAGCCGCATATTTGATATATGAGGTTTGAATGTCAGTGAGTCATCAAAAGTGATCCCTTATAGTATATGCTGGGTTGTTCTATTAATTATAGATACTGTAATTGTAAAATAATGGAGGTAGAGATTGTGTATGTTTGTTGTTAATCTATTACTCACACACCATTTATAGAAGATATCAATTTCCGTATTGGCTTTATGTATCACGGCAGTTGGGTCTGTACCAGTTATATATAGAGTGAAGTCATCTGCAAACAATATGGTTTCACAATTTTTTAATATATGTGGTAGGTCATTAATGTAAATTGAAAATAGAATTGGACCTAAAACACTTCCCTGTGGTATTCCATATTTAATAAGCCGTGGTGTGGAGCAATTTAGTGGATTGAGTTCTGTTTATCAAGTAGCCTCTGAACCAGTCGTGTATGATCCCTCTAATGCCGTAATGATATAATTTTTTCAATAAAATGTCGTATCGAACAGTGTCAAATGCTTTTTGATAATCTATATAGATACTTAAGAGAATTTTTAGAATCTAGTGTGTAGTAGATTTTTTCACTGAAATTACTTAAAGCATTAAATGTACTTATTCCTTGTCTGAAACCTTATTGATATGGAGTTATAACTGACTTATTCTCTAGGAAATTTATTAGATTACATATAATTATTTTTCGAATATTTTTGAAAATACATTTAAAAGAGAAATTGGTCTATAGTTACTTAAGAGATCTGTATGGCCCTTTTTATAAATTAGAATTACATTAGCATGTTTTAGACATTGTGGGAATTTACCATAGAATATAGACTGGTTAAAAAGAATTGATATAGGAATGGCTATTTGGTATTTGTTGTTTTTATAAGATACAAATTTCATTTATACTGGCTTTTGTGTTTTTAAGTTGTTAATTATAACGATTACCTCTTGGTGGTCAATATGAGGAACTGTCATAGATGTTGGGTAATTGTTGGGGAGAAAGCTAATAGGGTCAATATTAGATGGTGGAATGTTACTATCTAGGTGAGGTGCAATATTCACATAGTATTCATTTTTTTTTTTTTTACAACAAAGGAGACAGCTCAAGGGCACGAAAAAAGTAAACAATAATAGAAAAAGCCCGCTACTCGCTGCTCACAAAAAAAATCTAAAGAGGTGGCCGAAAGAGAGGTCAATTTCGGGAGGAGAGGTGTCCAGATACCCTTCTCTTGAAAGAGTTCAAGTCGTAGGCAGGAGGAAATACAGAAGAAGGAAGATTGTTCCAGAGTTTACCAGCGTGAGGGATGAAAGAGTGAAGTTGCTGGTTAACTCTTGCATAAGGGGTTTGGACAGTATAGGGATGAGCATGAGTAGAAAGTCGCGTGCAGCGGGGCCGCGGGAGGGGGGGAGGCATGCAGTTAGCAAGTTCAGAAGAGCAGTCAGCATGAAAATATCGATAGAAGATAGAAAGAGAGGCAACATGGCGGCGGAAAATAAGAGGTAGAAGACTATCAGTAAGAGGAGGAGAGCTGATGAGACGAAGAGCCTTAGACGAAGAGCCTTAAATACTTCAGTTATTTCATCTGGACTTATTAATATTTTGTTGTTATACGAGATGTAATTTAGATAAGTTCTATTGTGATTGTTTTTTTTAAATCATTTATAGCTTTCCATATTTCCTTTGTATTGTTTTTAAAGTTTGTAAATATACGTATTTATATCATATGATTTCTTGGCAATTCTTATCGTTGTGTTTAATGCATTTCGATAGATCTTATAATACTCTTCAGATATGGCACCAGTTTTGTAGTCCTCGTATAAAGTGTTTTTAGTTTTTATGGAACTTAAGATGGCTTGTGTGATCCAGGGACTATTAAATCGTTTTTCTGATATATATTTTGTTTTTATACGAAAGCATTCATCAAATAGGTCTTGAATTTTGTTGATGAATCTAACACAATTTAAGTTAACATTTTGTAAAGATAGGTAGTCTTGCCAGCATATAGAGTTTAGTTTAGTTGAAAACAGTTCTTTATTATTATTAGATGTCTCGGAATTTTTTCTTTAGAGTTTCTGTTTGTTATGGGAGTTGATATATTTAAGAATATTGGGAGATGATCTGAGATGGGAAAGTGCAAAATACCAGTATTTTAATGTTAAAGTTTATATATATATATATATATATATATATATATATATACCATATATATATATATATATATATATATATATATATATATATATATATATATATATATATATATATATATATATATATATACCATATATATATATATTTTTTTTTGTGAGCAGCGAGTAGCGGGCTTTTTCTATTATTGTTTACTTTTTTCGTGCCCTTGAGCTGTCTCCTTTGTTGTAAAAAAAAAAAAAAATGAATACTATGTGAATATTGCACCTCACCTAGATAGTAACATTCCACCATCTAATATTGACCCTATTAGCTTTCTCCCCAACAATTACCCAACATCTTCTCAATTTCTGCAACATTCGCGGTCTTCGCTCTAATTTTCATTCTGTGGAACATCATCTCTCCTCCTCTAAACCTCACCTTCTCTTCCTTACCGAAACACAGGTTTCTGAGGCTACTGACAGCAATCTCTACTCTGTTCCCTCCTACTATCTCTATCCTAAATTTCAATCCAAAGCTGGATGTTGCGCCTACGTGCGCAACGACATCACTTGCTCTCGTGCCCACGACCTTGACTCTTCTGAATTTTCCACCATCTGGTTAAGACTTCACTGTCATTCTATTACTAAATACATCTGTGCTGTTTATCTCTCACCTAACTCTACCAACTATGTAAAATTCTTTGACTATTTGAATTCTAAAGTGGAGCACATCTTGACCCACTCTCCCTTCGCTGAAATCTCCATCCTAGGAGATTTCAATGTTCCTACCAGCTTTGGCTTTCATCCTCTTTCACTGACCATCCTGGTGAACAAGCCTACAACTTTGCTATCCTCAACGACCTAGAGCAGTTGGTCCAGCACCCTACACGTATTCCTGACCGTCTTGGAGATCGGCCCAACATTCTAGACCTTTTCCTTACCTCAAACCCTTCTGCTTATTCTGTCAAACTGTTCTCTCCGTTGGGCTCCTCCGATCACAATCTTATTTCTGCATCCTGTCCTATCGCTCCTGTACACCCTCTGGACCCACCGAAGAGGCGATGCTTCTGGCATTTTGCTTCAGCTCGGTGGGACGACCTGAGGATGTACTTTCCATTCCGTGGAATGATTATTGCTTCCAGGATAGAGACCCTCTGTGTGTGCTCAGCGCATCACAGAGGTGATTGTCTCTGGAATGAGCATACATTCCTCGTTCTTTCTCTACCTCACGCTAAAAAGCCTTGGTTTAATCACGCTTGTTCTCGTGCTGTCAATGATAGAGAGGTAGCTCACAAAAGATACCAGAGCCTTCAAACTAATGCTAATTATGAACTTTACATTTCTGCCCGAAATCGTGCCAAATCTATTCTCCGACTAACCAAAAATTCTTTCATTAATAGAAAATGTTAAAACCTTGCTTTCTCTAACTCTTCCCGTGACTTCTGGCATCTAGCCAAAAACATCTCCTCCAACTTCACTTCTTCATCTTTCCCTCCACTCCTCAGTCCTGACGGCAACACTGCCGTCTCATCTATCTCTAAGGCTGAACTCTTCTCTTAAACTTTTTCTAAAAACTCCACTCTGGACGATTCTGGGCATATTCCTCCTACTCATCCCCCCTCTGACTCCTTTATGCCTGTTATAAAGATTCTTCAAAATGATGTTTTCTATGCCCTCTCTGGCCTCAATCCTCAGAAGGCTTATGGACCTGATGGAGTGCCTCCTATTGTCCTTTAAAACTGTGCCTCCGTGCTGTCACCCTGCCTGGTCAAACTCTTTCGCCTCTGCCTGACAAAATCTACCTTTCCTTCTTGCTGGAAGTATGCCTTCATACAGCCTGTACCTAAGAAGGGTGACCGCTCCAATCCCTCAAACTACCGTCCTATTGCTTTACTTTCTTGTCTATCTAAAGCTTTTGAATCAATCCTTAACCGGAAGATTCAAAGCACCTTTCCACTTCTGACCTTCTATCTGATCGCCAGTATGGGTTCCGCAAGGGGCATTCTGGTGATCTCCTAGCTTAACTGACTCTTGGTCATCCTCTCTTAGCCGTTTCGGTGAAACTTTTGCTATTGCGCTGGACATGTCAAAAGCTTTTGATAGGGTCTGGCACAAATCTTTGCTTTCTAAACTACCCTCCTACGGTTTCTATCCTTCTCTCTGTACCTTTATCTCCAGTTTCCTTTCTGACCTTTATAATTCTGCCTTGTTAGACTGTCACTGTTCTTCCTAAATCCATTAACAGTGGTGTCCCACAGGGTTCTGTCCTATCTCCCACTCTTTTCTGTTGTTCATTGATGATCTTCTTTCCAAAACGAACTGTCCTATCCATTCCTACGCCGATGATTCCTCTGCATTATTCAACTTCTTTTAATAGAAGACCCACCCTTCAGGAACTTAACGACTCAAGGCTGGAGGCTGCAGAACAGCCTCAGACCTTACTATTATTTCCGATTGGGGCAAGAAGAACCTGGTGTCCTTCAACGCCTCAAAACACAGTTCTCCACCTATCCACTCGACACAATCTTCCAAACAACTATCCCTATTCTTTGACAACACCCAGCTATCACCTTCCTCAACACTAAACATCCTCGGTCTATCCTTAACTCAAAATCTCAACTGAAACTTCATATCTCATCTCTTACTAAATCAGCTTCCTCGAGGCTGGGCGTTCTGTACCGTCTCCGCCAGTTCTTCTCCCCTGCACAGTTGCTGTCCATATACAGGGGCCTTGTCAGCCCTCGTATGGAGTATGCATCTCATGTGTTGGGTGGCTCCACTCACACAGATCTTCTGGACAGAGTGGAGGCAAAGGCTCTTCGTCTCATCAGCTCTCCTCCTCATACTGATAGTCTTCTACCTCTTAAATTCCGCCGCAATGTTGCCTCTCTTTCTATCTTCTATCGATATTTCCACGCTGACTGCTCTTCTGAACTTGCTAACTGCATGCCTCCCCCTCCCGCGGCCCCTGCACTCGACTTTCTACTCATGCTGATCCCTATACTGTCCAAACCCCTTATGCAAGTTAACCAGCATCTTCACTCTATCATCCCTCACGCTAGTAAACTCTGTAACAATATTCCTTAATCTGTATTTACTCCTTCCTCATACTTTAACTCTTTCAAGAGTATGTTATCAGGACACCTCTCCTCCATAAACTGACCTATCTTTAGGCCACCTATTTGGATTCTTTTAGGAGCAGCAGTAGCAGGCTTTTTTTATTAATGTCTACTTTTGTGCCCTTGAGCTGTCTCCTTTGCTGTAAAAAAAAAAAAAAAATATATATATATATATATATATATATATATATATATATATATATATATATATATATATATATATATATATATATATATATATATATATATATATATATATATATATATATATATATATATATGTGATCCAAAAGTGAGGGTACACCCAGAGATGAGCTGTGAGGAAATCTGGTAGGTCTAGCAATAAGTGGAGTGAGGTTTAATAGTTGGATATCTGTAAGAAAGTTATTTGTTGGGATGTGAGAGGTATGTTCAAGTAAATTAATGTTAAAATCTCCAATCAGCACAATTTTATATTTTTTGGATTCTCTCGTAAAAGTTCGTGCAATATGTGTGAGAACTCGTCAACTGCAATGTGTTAGGTCTGTAAATTGTGCATAGGGAAACCTAATGAGTTTGTTTTTATCCTAATTGTGTTTATTTCTATATTATCATTTACTATTGTTAAGTCTTTGATTTCCTGAGAATGTATTAGATTGGAGACAAATATTGATACCCCTCCCCGTTTGCGCGTATTTCTGGTTAAATGGTATGAATGGTATCGTGTAAGTTTGTGTAGGTGTTTATTATTGTCTGTAAGCCAGGATTCAGTGACTGCCAAGATATCTGGTTGTATGTGTAAAGATCTGAGGAGTATATTATCGATTGTTTTTTGTTAATGATCTCGAGTTTATGTGCATTATGTTTAAATTATGTGTCTGTTGAGTCTTAATGAGGTTATTGTTGGTAGCAAGGTCATAATAATTTGATATTGATTCGAAGTCCATGTGGCCGTGTAGTTGATTGATTATCTCCATACTTATATCATTTGAATTGGTATGTCTGTGTTCATCATCATAAAAGAGTATCTCATAGAGATGGGACATAGGATTAATGAAAGAGGAGAGAAAACAGTAAGATATAAGATAAGTCTAGCCGCGCCGGGTGGCACTGTGAACATACTGTTTAAGATAAGTAAAAATTTTACAGAAAAGTAATAATGAGTAGCAAGGACAATGACAATCATGATTATAATAAAACAAAAAATAACAATAGTAGCAGTAGCTGTTATAGTATCCATGATATTCAACAATAACTATGTTAGTGATAATAATAATTATAACGATAATAATAATAATAATAATAATAATAATAATAATAATAATAATAATAATAATAATAATAATAATAATAATAATAATAATAATAATGGTAAAAATAATAAAGTAATAATAATGGTAATAACAACAAAATATTTATAATAAAAATGATAATAATAATAATAAAAACAATAATAATATATCACACAGTATTCTATAGGCAACATAATAAATAGTGAAGACAACTGTTATGTAATACATAATTACGGTTATAATGCCAATGATATCAATAATTAAAACAATAGTAGAATCTCTTGACTCTTGACTCTTCAGAATTTTCCACCATCTGGCTAAAACTCCATTGTCATTCTATTACTAAATACATCTGTGCTGTCTCTCTCTCACGTAACTCTAAAGTGGAGCACATCTTGACCCACTCTCCCTTCGCTGAAATCTCCATCTTAGGAGATTTCAATGTTCACCACCAGCTTTGGTTTTCATCCTCTTTCACTGACCATCCTGGTGAACAAGCCTACAACATTGCTATCCTCAACGATTTAGAGCAGTTGGTTCAGCACCCTACACGTATTCCCGACTGTCTTGGAGACAGGCCTAACATACTTGACCTCTTTCTTACCTCTAACCCTTCTGCTTACTTTGTCAAACTGTCCTCAAAATTGGGCTCCTCCGATCACAACCTTATTTCTGTATCCTGTCCTATCGTTCCTGTACACCCTCTGGACCCACCGAAGAGACGATGCTTCTGGCATTTTGCTTCAGCTCGGTGGGACGACCTGAGGATGTACTTCTCCGATTTTCCGTGGAATGATTACTGCTTCCAGGAGAGAGACCCCTCTGTGTGTGCCCAGCGCATCACAGAGGTGATTGTCTCTGGAATGGAGGCATACATTCCACGTACTTTCTCTACTCCTCATGCTAAAAAGCCTTGGTTTAA
>NW_026111574.1:0-5000 GCF_024679095.1 Eriocheir sinensis | reverse complement strand
CCATTTTAATAATATAGCATATTTCCAACACTCTTAAGGTGTTCTGTAAGCACCTATAACATACCTGTTGGGCGCAGTTTGGAGCTGGAGTGGCCATAGCTGATGAAAAACAATGGACACAACACTAGTACTGTCGTCTGCGGTACTCCGCTTCAGCCTGATGACGTCACGAGCTAATGGTGGTTTCTCCCCGTGAGATGAAAAGAATTTGTGATATCTCTCCAATATCCAGTCTATAGCGATTTATAGGACGTAATATGTGCACTACGTTATCACTGCTACGTGGCACAATGCATTTCTAGGCTTTTCCCAGAACCGGAAATGTCCGTTGCCAGCAGCGGCCTCATGCCCGTCCATATTCTATTGTTTTTGTGAGTCCAGGGGCATACACGAGTCGCCTCATGAGTCGCCTCGTGAGGCTTAGTGTGGACGCGGCTTAAGGCATGGTTCCCACTATTCCGTTTTCACGGATCCGGCGACCGCCAGTGACGTCATCGACGGCGGGGACAGTGGAACCGGGGTCCACCCGGACCCGCGCGTGGAGCTCCGTCGGCCCAGGCAGAGATGAAACCAAGTTAACTTTTGGGTTCGTGACGGGGGCGGTGGTGGCCCGTCCAGTGATGTTGAATATTCTACATATGAAAATATGAATTGGAATTACAGTCAATACCAAATGGCAACCGTGACCTTCAAAGATTGCTCCCACCCCTATAGGAGGGTGCACGGGCCTTTGCCAAAGGCGGCCAGTAGCAGGGTGCCGACAGACCGACTTTATGGGCGATAGAAATCTAGCCGACCAAGTCGGTCTGCTGACGAGGACTGGCGTGTCTCTGTACAATCCTGGTTCTAAGATTCATCCCCTTAAGGGAAGCGGGCCTTTGTATTAATTAATTATTTTAATTATTACAACCCTGGATAGGGTGGCCGGGTTTATATAAGCTTGGGCCAGTGAGTTGCCAGCTACTGCCAGCCAGTACAACGTTTTACCTTGCCGTGCGCATTCCTAGGGCACCGTACTCACACCGTGAGAACACCGGGGGGAGAAATTATGACCAGGTAAAGGCCGATACGCGTCCGGCAAGAGCCGGTACGTGCACGGTGCTTGCCCGGCAGAGACACGGTAATGAAGAACATTGTACGGTGTCGGCACGGTATCTCGTGATCAAAAATTCTGTCGGGCCGCTCTCGGATAAAGTGATTGTCAACTGCGGCTTTTTTGGCCGCTAGCTGATGCGTGCCGGCGTGGAAAGATGTGCGCTCGTTGACCGCCGACCAGTGCCGATTTTTCCGTGGGCGTGCCGAAAAAAAACAATTCGGCGTGATTCGAGATGTACCGGGCGTTGGTGGGACAGGGGCTTAATCTAACTAGCTGTTATCCCTTCTTCTCCAGCAGCAAGCACAGCGACAGCAATCAATAAGTCGTGGTTAGTGCTGGCCATGTTTGTCAGGGAAAGGCGCACGACGGAGGGACGGAGTCTGTCTCATCCGTGCCGGGCGGCTGCTGTTTTGGTGGCGTAATTTTTAAGTCATTAACGTCAATAGTTAGAATAGTGAACAATTATTTTTCCATACTTTCATAAACTGAATAAAAAGGGTAGACTTTAATAAATGCCTAAAATAAGAATTAAAGAATTTTTTTTTCTTTACCATCTATATACCAAAAGAAAGAGGAAAAAAATATCTATAAGCAAATAATTAACTTATTACTCATTTGAAATTATTATGTAAAGGACGCCTAAAATAGTTTTTTTTAATTATTATTTTATAAAAAAAAAAAAATTTCATTATAAGTTTTAATGATCGGATGATCGGAATGATTAATCGGAACTACAGTACTTAAAAAATAATCGGATGATCGGAATCGGATCAGTTGCCCAAAGTGATCGGATGATCGGGGATCGGAACAGCAAAAAAGTGATCGGTGCCCACCACTGATATATATATATATATATATATATATATATATATATATATATATATATATATATATATATATATATATATATATATATATATATATATATATATATATATATATATATATATTTAAGAAGTACCAGGGCTGGCAGAAACATATCTGCTAACTTTTGATCCTTTAATTCGGTATTCATGAACACTTCGGAACCTCAGCCTGGACAGGCAACCGAATCATGAATCCATCCCATATCGCTATAATAGCATTCTGAACCGCCTGGCGCCGCGCGGGTTGGCAGTGCACGCGGCCGGTAAATCATTACCGCGCGGGAATTAAGCTGCGCGGCACACGTTTGAAGGGCCTCATTGAACTTCATTGATTTCTAAACCGTGAGGGAAAACCGCGCGGGAAAGAACCACTCGTGTGAAGCGGGCCTAAGGCGTTTTTTTCCCGCGCGGTTTAGAAATCAATGAAGTTCAACGAGGCCCTTCACACGCTCACACACACGACCACCCACTCCGCTGGAATTCCATCTCAGTCCAAGACAGAGCTTAGTTTAGAGCTAACTTGGCCATCATGGAGACACTACACACACTCCTCAACAAACCCGCCTTTGGGGATAACTCCACATCAGTGGAGCTACTGTATTTTTAAGCTAAAGCTATTATTATTATTATTAGTATTTTTATTTGTTTCCATAACCCTCTGTTTTTAGTTTCTCGCTGTCCATTTCACTTTGAACTCCTGTGTTGAATATTGTTTTATGGTTTCTTTTACTACCCCCTTTTGAGTTACCTTTATGCTGCCCCTTGTTGTTTACGTTCTTTTATAAATCATTTGTTTGTTTTCCTTAGTACTAGCTTTAATTGTTTTAAATATTGTTTTATGGTTTTATTTTACTCCCCCTTTTGGGTTACTTTTATGCTCCCACTTGTTTTTACGTTATTTTATAACTCATCTGCTTGTTTTTCTTAGTAATATTTTTTCATTATATACTTTAACTGTAACAGTGTTTTCTGTCATGTTCAACAACGATTTTAGTTACGTGACACACTGTATATATTTTTAGGTCTGAAGATGGAACATGCCTGTTCCGAAACATCACCGAATTAAAGGATCAAAAGTTAGCAGATATGTTCCTGCCAGCCCTGGTACTTTTCTTCCTAATACGACTGCGCTTTCCAAGCAGACTTCCTATATGAAGTATATATATATATATATATATATATATATATATATATATATATATATATATATATATATATATATATATATATATATATATATATATATATATATATATATATATATATATATATATATATATATATATATATATATATATATATATATATATATATATATATATATATATATATATATATATATATATATATATATATATATATATATATATATATATATATATATATATATATTTTTTTTTACGTTGTTGCCTATTGCGCGGTAGGCATCTTCCCAGTGGGGCCTGATGGTCGGTCCTAGCTCTTCCAGGGCCTGATGGTCAGCCCAGCCGTTCTCTGGCGCAGGCGAGCAGTGTTTATAGTAGCGCCATCTTGCACTGGCTCATGCTGCCCCGGAACTCGTTCTGATTCGCTTGGACAGCTTCCTCTAGAGTCCGGGTTGATGGGTGGTCTTCAGGACAGCATGTGGGTAGTTTTAAGCCACTCGGCGGTGACTGAAAAATCCGAGTGGTAGCGTGGGGATTCGAACCCGCGTCGTCCATCACGCGGTGAATGTGGATCCAGTACGCTACCAGTTCGGCCACCCCCTACCCATTTCATATATATGTATATATATATATATATATATATATATATATATATATATATATATATATATATATATATATATATATATAGATATATATATATATATATATATATATATATATATATATATATATATATATATATATATATATATATATATATATATATATATATATATATATATATATATGAATATATATTGATAAATATATAGATAGACAGATATATGTAAATATGTAGAAACATAACAGGTAGATTTATAGAAACATATAAGATTTAAGAAAAGCATAAATTTCCACTAAATTAAATACGCCTGACGCATCGAGTAAACGTGTAAAACCAAGATGCGTATTAAGTTGAAGAGTTAATTAAATAAAACAGGTGAAACACGACTCCGACACTCTTAATTAACCTGCACGCACTCCGGTAAGCATCAGCCTCTTTACGTCTGCTTCCTGACCTTGGCCACTTCCTCGTCTTTCCTTCCTTCCTTTCCTTTACTCTCTCTCTCTCTCTCTCTCTCTCTCTCTCTCTCTCTCTCTCTCTCTCTCTCTCTCTCTCTCTCTCTCTCTCTCTCTCTCTCTCTCTCTCCTTCCCTTGTCTTATTTATTATCTCTTCTCTCCCCTCTTTTCCTTCACTTTTCCTTTTTCTTTTTTCTTCTGCTCCTCCTCTTTTCCCTTTACCTTCCTTCTCTGCTCACCTGTCGTCTTCCTTTCTTCTCTCCTGTTTTCGGCCTTCCTTCTCCCAAACGCCACGGAACAATAGCGCGAAAATTCTAAGGAAACAAGGTCAGATCTTTCCTTTGCTCAGCCTCCTCTTCCGCTCCCTCCTTCCCGTACCGCCCTTCCTTCACTCAATCCTCTGTCCTCTCCCTCCTTCCTCCCTACCCTCCGTCCCTCTTCCTTTCCACATTCACTCTTGTCATCTTGTTCCTCCCTTCTTCCCTCCCTCCCTCCAGTTTCTCCCTCCTCCGGCACCTCATTCGCTTGCGGCGTTAAGATAAACACCCAACTTTCAACCTCACGCCGGAGAGGAAAGAGGGAAAGTTGGGGCTCCGCGACGGCAGCGAGTTTCAGGAGCATTTATAGCGGACATAAATTCTGAGGCTGAGGCGAGGCGTCTACACACACACACACACACACACACACACACACACACACACACACACACACACACACACACACAATATCAATAATAACACATTTGACTGTCTTATATACTTTCTTCTTTTAATTTCTGTATTTAAATATTGGGTTTATAGTCACGGCGTCAGTTCATTAATTCAGTCGTC